>NC_050460.1:52035879-52185026 GCF_903995425.1 Onychomys torridus
AGAAAGGTCATGGACATTATGTGCCTGAGCTGGCCTGGAGAGGGTTCGCAGAGGGCTCAACATGACAGTTCAGAGCCACATATGTTCTTATTCTGGGCTCATACACTGACAAGTCAACCCTACCTTGTGCTTGAATGACTATAGAGGCCATCTCCAAATGTTTAACTTAAAAAAAAAAAAAAGGATATGCTGCCTTTTAGCATTTGTTTGAATCTTGTTTTGAGTTGACATAGGATTTGTACATATTTGTGGAGTATGGTGTGATAGTTAAATACACGTGTGCAGAGTGTAACAGTCAAATCAGTGTAATAGACAATCTCTATTGCTTCAAATATTTATCACTTCATGTCTGTTTCAGTTATCTTGAAATATGTAATGAAATGTTCCTAATGTAATTACCCTGCAATGCTAAGGAACGGTACAATGGATCCTGCTTTAACTGGGTTTGGGTAGCTGTTTTCCAGCCTGTCTCCCTTCCTGTCACTTCTGCTAGTATTGGGTGTCCTCTGTTCTACCGGATGCTCTGAGGTGATGAACTTTCTTAGTTTCTACATGTGAATGAGAACACTCAGTATTTGTCTTTGAGGGCCTGGCTTATTTCACTTTACAGAGTGTCTGTTTCCATCTGTATTATTGCAGTTCACAGGATTTTACTCTTTTTGTTTTTGTAGGGGACTGAATACTTACATATGAAAGAATCTGGTAACTATTTTTGTTGGTTTTAATAGGCAGCACTGTTACCGTGCGAGAAAGGTCACAGGCATGATAAACCCCAGTATCAGCACTTTATTGTGGGGGGCGGGGGGAGAAGAGAGCATGGCCAGGCCTGTTGGAAAGACACATGAGGAGAAGGGGGAGGGAGGGGAGGAGTCTGTGACCGGCTTTTTAAGGATTCCTCTGCACATGCGTATGTGGGCTTACGGAGCTATGCCACACATGCACAGATGACCACGCTGTGTGCATTGCACAATCATGCAGCACACAGACTACATAGGACATAAGACCCCTTACCTGGCTACTGAACTGCATATATGCAGTCATATAGCTGCAGGAGTGGCCAGAATCCTAACAGTCTCTAGTCATCAGAGACATATTATCTGACATTATAATGCTAAAGATGTAGATGCAAGACTTTCTATCTATCTATCTATCTATCTACCTTCCTTTCCTCTCTCCCTCCCTCCCTCCTTTCTTTCTCTCCTTCTTTCTCCTGACAGTCTTACTATATAGCCTTGGCTGGCCTGGAACTTGCTATGCAGAACCAGGCTGGTCTTGAACTCACGGACAGCTATCTACCCATACCACCATCTGTGATTCTCAGAAGTTATGGTCGGTGTGTCAGAGACAGGGCCTTCCTCCCTCATCTTCCTAAGTTTTTCAAAGACAATCGAGTCAGTAGCTTTGGCTATGGCTACTATTTCTACAAGAATTTTCATTTCTCCTTGAAAGTCGGGATAGGATGTTGGCTCAAGATTTTCAGGGTATGGATAAGGGGTAGAGCTAAAACAACAGCCTGACCTGGGGTGAGGTATTCTGTGGCCGAAATACTGTGTCCTCCCCTTGCCTAGAAGAAACCCGGTTTATCATACTTGAATTCTAGCATGCCCTGCAAGGCTGAGGCAAGAGGGGAATGCTTTCTAGGCTAGCCTGTGCTACATAGGAAAACTTGTCACTAAAAATCCTCAATAACATCAACATTGGGATCTCTAAAACAGTAAGATCAGAAATATTAGGCATGGGGCCTTCAGGAAGAGATGAGACAATAAGATGCAGGGAGCTGAAAAGCTCCACTCCCATCCACCCCAAACGCCATTGAGGACTCAGTAAGATGACAGTATTCACTTGAGTAGAAAGTGACCCTCACACACAGCAGAGTGGGCCTTGGACTTGGCCTAGTGGTTCTCAGGAACTGTATGATAAACTTCTATTGTTTCTAAGCCACACAGTTTATAGTGTTTTGTTATAGCTTCCTGAGGGTGCAGGGTGGACACTTGCCCTAGTCCCTCTGTTTGCCCAAAGCCTCTTCCTGTCCTCTCCCTTCCCTTCTAGTGTCCTTCCTCACTGAGGGAGCCATGGGATGCTTGGCTTCTTCCATTCCTTGGGACAGTGACTCTCGCTTGCACAGCATTGGAATCACCCAGGAAGCTAATTGGAAGGGGCAGGCATGCTGGTGGAGTCGTCTGGTAGGGAGTGCTGGCATTGGTGTGTGAGCTGGCTCCATGACTTTCTCAGAGAGTGACTGCATGAGCTGGGTCAGAACCACCATGATCTTGACTCACTAAGACATTGAGACCTTGAGCGAGAAACTCAAAAAGGAACTAAATCCTAGTCCTGGTTGAAGATCCCTTACCCAAAATGCTCTAATAATCAGAGATTTGTTTTTAGACTTTTGGATTGTTTTTCTTTTTCTTTTTTTAAAATTTTTTGAGACAGGCTTTCCCTGAGTAGCCCTGGCTGTCCTGGAACTTGCTCTGTAGATCAGGCTGGCCTCGAACTCACAGAGATCCTCCTGCCTCTGCCTCCCGAGTGCTGGGATTAAAGACGTGTGCCACCGCTGCCAGGCTTAGATTTTTTTTTTTAGGGGGTGCATTATTTCTGGTGATTTAACCCCCAGCCTTACATATGTTGGCTGGCATGCTACCATGTGTAGCAGCTCCTGTCCTGGAATATTTGCATATACAAAATGAAGTATGTTGGAGAAGAGACCCAGATTTAAGTATAAAATTAATTTATGTTTTATGCAGACCTTATGCATAGAGTGCTTGCCTGGCTGTGATCAATTCCCTGGCAAAAATATACCAGGAGTGGTGGCCCACATATGTAATCAGAACACTGGGGAAGCGGGACAGGAGGATCAGAAGTGCAAGGCACCCCCAAATAGTAATTTGGGGAGCCAGCCTGCACTATATGAGACCCTCTCTTAAAACAAACAAAAACTGTTTTATCATAGTTTGCAATAATAAAACCAAGCAAGGAAAAAAAAACCATACCATGAGTTTAAGCAAATGGGCCCAGTTGGAATGTATATTCATTTAAAAATACATTTTAAATGGCAGTTGTATTAAGCTCCATTTCCCATACCATACCAGTCACCCATGTAAAATTCGCTGTTTGCTGATAATTAACATCTCATGAGTAGAGCAGCCATCTTCACTACCAACTGTTCTCACACCAAGGAAATCTCAGAGTCATTCATAGTCACTCCAAATTCCTCCTGGAAGCCTCAAGGTCATTGGCTAGGAAGCCTTGCCTCCTGGGAGTGGCCTTTCTCTCTGGAATTCTTGCTCTTAGCATAAGACTTTTACAAGTTCACCCATTGATTTATCCCCCGTCTGGTCATTGCTAACTAATCCTCCACTGTGTAGGTGTGTCATAGCTGACTTCTGGACTCAGTGATGGACATTGGGTCCTTTATCTGTAAATATTCATTAACCCTATCACTTACATATAGAATATTTCATATATCTTGTCTGTATTCTATGTCAATAATTATTTTTGAGGTTCCCAGTATCTCATTCCTTACACTGAAGTGGTAGAGACTAAATAATAATGTTCAGATGGGGCAGCAGTCACTGTTTAGGGGAGTGTGAAGTATTGGCTATGGCGGAATGTCTTCTGGAAGAGCAGGTCTACTTTTAGTTTATGAAACTTGTTACCTACCTTGGGGTCAGGACTCAGACAAAATTTTTTGTTAGATTTCAAGTGCTTTATATTAACTGCCTTATTGAGTTATTCACATATGATAAAACAGACCCACGTAATATGTCCTAAAAAACCATTTTTCATGAATTCACAACATTATGTTACCTTCGACACAATCTGCTTTTGGTACCGTTATTATTAGTTGTGTGTGTGTGTGTGTGTGTGTGTGTAGGGTGGTTGGTGCACATACCATGGCATGTATGTGGAAGTCAGGACAATGTTGTGGAATCCGTGGAGTCCATTCTCTCCTTTCACATGGGTTCAGGGTCATGGAACTCAGGTCATGAGGCTGGCACAGAAACTGCCTTTACCCACTGTGGCATCTCTCCAACCCTGCTTTTATACAGTGTCCGCACCCAAAGGAACTCTGTACCCTTCAGCTTTCCTGCCCTCAAACTGCTTTCCAAAGTGGCCCTGCCTCTCTGTGTGCACCAGCAGAGGACGGGGTTCAGTCTTCCACATTCTTGCCTATGTTTTTCACCTTTCCATGCACCAAAAGCAGCGTGCTTCGTAGCTGAGGGGAGTGTGGGGCCTCCCCTCCCCCTCCCCTCCTTCACTGTCTACTCTTCCTTCCCCCCTTTCTTCCCACTCTTTCTCTTTAGCACAGTCCCCCTGCCTCAGCCTCCTCAGTACCAGGATCCCAGGTATGAGCCATGACGGCTTGAGTTACATTTGTGACATGAATCTTTTTTTGTTTTTTGAGACAGGGTTTCTCTCTGTAGCTTTGGAGCCTGTCCTGGAACTCATTCTGTAGACCAGGCTGGCCTCGAACTCACAGAGATCCGCCTGCCTCTCCCTCCCGAGTGCTGGGATGAAAGGTGTGTGCCACCACCGCCCGTCGTGACGTGAATCTTAAAAGGTCTTATTAACAAAACAAAGCCAGAGCCAGGTATTTGGGGTGAATGCTGAAAGATCAGAGAACAGAACTAGCCACAGCTGACCTCACTTCACCAGTTCCTCAGCTGATCCTGTTTCCTTGAACTGGAAGCCTCTGTGTCTTCATCAGAATGGATCTCAGCTGAACTGCTGCTAAAAGCCTAAAAGCTTAACCAGGCTCTAGCTCCTGGTCCTCACGTCTTATATACCTTTCTGCTTCCTGCCATCACTCCTGGGATTAAAGGCATGTGTCACCATGCCTGGCTGTTTCCAGTGTGGCTTTGAACTCACAGAGATCCAGATGGATCTCTGCCTCCCAAGTGATAGGATTAAAGGTGTGAGTGCCACCATTTCCTGGCCTCTATGTCTATCTAGTGGCTGTTCTGTTCTCTGACCCCAGATAAGTTTATTAGGGTGCACAATATATTGGGGGACACAATATCGCCACATACAGTTTTTTAAATTCACTTCCCAGGCGACTACACTAGACTAAATCAATCTGTAATCAACCATTTCTCCAAAGCTCTTGAGATCAGTGGGTTAGCACGGGGCTATTTTGATTGTGATAGACAAACAAATGAAAGTACTGTCTTCAACCTCTTTTCTTATTTCAAGTGGAAAAAAAACTAATCTATGAGTCTTCAGAGAGAAATTACAAATGATTTTCAGAAAGAGGCCATTAGAGATGGGCTATGGTAGGGAAGGGCATTGTGAATCCTTCTGTATTTGGAAAAAAGAAATCAGCATAGTACACATGAGTACATTTCAAGAAACTGCCATGTCAGTGCTAAATGTTAATCTAAATGTCAAATGCGCATTTCTGACAGCGTCTCTCCCAGAAAACAACCCCCCCCCCAAATTTCTGCCAGTTAAGTTTCAAACCCCGGACAAAAGGCTGAGGTGCCTATTTAACATATCAAACCTGGGCTAGGTTCTCCCAGCATCCCTCAGTCCCTACCTGTTACAGGCTTGACTCGCACACCCCACCCTCTACCCTGAACTCTCCAGCTCAGGGGCTGGGCTGCCCTTCCCCCAGAGGCTCTTCCTTGTAAAATCCAGATAATTTGGTCACCTGCCCCTTTCCTTCTTGGCTGCTGCACCTGGTTCCCCTCTCTCTTCTCTCTCTTCCCCTCCCCTCTCCCGCATGGCCCAGCTCAGTCTGGTCATGTCCACTCTGGACTCTCCCAGATATCCTTGTCTTTTCCATGCTCTCCCTTACAGCTACAATAAACTTCCTCCTCCATCGTACCTAGGAGTGGTCATGTCTCCTTTCCTTTTCATTTCTTTCTTTTCTTTTTTTCAATTCACCAGTGTAAAGAGTTGAGGGGAGAGATGAGTGTGGAACAAGGTGTAATGCGAGGCACAGGGAACATGTTCACCAGGAACGTGGACTTTCCTCAATGGGGCATATTCTGGAGGAAGAGCTTGCAGCTCACTCCTAACAGAGCAAAGCCCAGCTCAGTGGCAGAGACTGACTCTCTCCCGATAGCCCAGTTTAACTAAATTCATGCTTTCTCCTTCAAGGGGGGTCCACAATTCGCACCGTTAGTTATAAGTTAAGAAGAAATAGAGTGCCAGGCCCTGAAAAGGGGTGTCTCCACCAAATCCCCTCCCTCGGGCCTCAGGGAACCCTGTGGAAGAGGAGGTAGAAAGAAGTGTCAGAGCCTGAGGGGATGGCAGACACCAGGAAAACAAGGCCTCTGAATCGGCAAGATACATCTGAACTCATAGAACTGAGGCAGCATGGAGAGCCGCATGCATCTGCACCAGATGGCGTCCTAGAGCTGAAAGAAGTGGACATATGCCCCATCCCTAACCCAGAAGCTGTCTCCAGCTGACAATCACTTGCAAATAAAATTCTAGTTTTCTTCAAGGGAGTCTCATTGGAGCCACGAAGAATGCTTAAGGGCAGGACTCATGTCCAGTAGTAGATGGCCAAGCGAAAACCTATTCTGTGGCATCCTTGGAAGTTTTTTTTTGTCTCGTAATGAAGGGTCAAGGCTTTTCCTTATTTTATTTTATCTTATTTTTCTTTTCTTTTTTTTTTTTGCTGGAGCTGAGGACTGAACCCAGGGCCTTGCGCTTGCTAGGCAAGCGCTCTACCACTGAACTAAATCCCCAACACCTTATTTTTCATTTTTTATTATATATATATAGTGTCTCTCTCTTTTTACCCTGCAAGTCCTTTGCATACATACTATGGTTCCCAGTGTAGTGTTTTCTATGGGATTCCTGAGTGTGCAAACCAGTGAATCTTCGCATCTATACTTCTTTCTTGTGCCTTTTCTTGGGTTCTTTTCCTCTGTGTTAGATTTGTTTTATTTTATTTTATTATTCTCCCTTAGATAATAATAGAAGCCTGTTTTCTAATAAGAGAGAGAAAAGGGGTGGGGGTGGGGAGGATTGAAGGGCGGGGAAACCATAATCAGGCTATATTCTGTGACTCACAAACCTATTTTCACTAAAAGGGAAAAAAAAAAGAAGAAGAAATAGAGTGTAAGTTAATGTCAATCAAAAATAGCCTAGTATACCCTGTTTTTTGACAGAAATTACACGTTTTAAGTGGCCTCTGTGTATGGTTCAGTCCTTTAGTGACAATTTAGTTAAAAGAGATTTGAAATTCTCAAAGAATTTACTAGAATGTACAACGTGTGCCTTCCCTTGACACATATGTCCACACTAGTACAGGAATAAGATTCCTCAACGCTGAAAGTGCTTATGGGTCTTGATGCCCAACAGTACAGTGTCTTCTGGTACCAGGTGGGCCTTGTGATTGGGAGGGGGAGATGAAAATCCTTTACTTAGATAACACGAGTGGCTTATTAATGTTGGGAGTTTTTATGTGTGACAATTACTCTCCATTGTCAACTCGACTGGATTCAGAATCACCATGGAAACACATCTCTGTGTGGGTCCATGAGGGTGGTTTTAGGAAAGTCTGTCTGAGCGGGGAGCCATCCTCAGCGGGAACTGCACCAGCCCATGGCCTGGGGTACAGGACTGAATAAAAAGGAGAATGAGCCAAGCATCCGAGCCTGACTGCTCTCACTCCCACAGCCGTGCCTCTCTGCCATGATGGACTGTGACCCCTCAGTGAGTCAAAGCAAGCGCTTTGTCAGGTTGCATCACAGAGACGAGAAAATGTCCCCAGGGTGTTGTTAAAGTATAGAAGGAATCCTATGTTGGATGTAAGAATAAGGTACACGCCCTTCCTTTCAGCAGAGTGCAGTGGGTCTCATCTTGTTTGCCCCTGTGAGCCCTGAGAGTGTGCCCCTCTTCACCCATCCCTCCCTCCTGCTCCTCATGCCCCTGACACCAGTTCATGAATCCCACTTTCTTTAAGGCCAGCTCCGTTGATAAGAAGGCATCTGGGCCCTGGGTTCGATCCTCAGGTCAAAAAAAAAAAAAAAAAAAGAAGGCATTGTTCTGCTCCTGCCTTTCACTTCCGCTCAGTGCTTGAACACTGAGTGTCCCTCCACCTCAGCAAGCAAGAGAGCAGCTAGGCAGTGAAGGGAAGCACAGGGGATAGTTACACAGCATTGTTCGCAGCCTCACCTTCCATTGACAGATGGAGTGACACTTATGTGACCTGGGAGACGATGACAGATCAGGGATCGGGTGTCAGTCAACACCATGAAAACTTGTCTATCAAGTCCCAGTGGATAGCTTAGTAGGCACTTCCTTTCTCAAAGAGTTGCTGCCCTGAACACTTCCTGTGAGAAATTATTCTTGCCCTCTGTGTTGAAATATCACCCGGGCTTGACCCATGACAAGGTGGAACAAGGGTTGTCACTGAAGAAAGGAATTCTTTCGGTTTGTGAGGGACATAGTGTTCACCCTCACCTTCCAGAAAATCCAGATTTCTCCATAGTCTGCCTCTGCCTGTCAGCCTGTACTTTCCCAGAGCATTATAATTTGGGATTTTCAATGGAGTCAGCTGTCAATCATCTTTACAGAGCCCGGCCATCCTGTTAGATGTTTGGTTGCTCCCGCCTTAGAGCATCTAATTTGGGGTATTAAAACTATTTTTCTTAAAGGGGATTCTGAAAAGGAGTTATCAGTTCAAGTCCTTAGAGAGGCTGGGGAGGTAGCTGGAGTCAGTAATGTGTTTGCCAGAGAAGCACAAGGCTCTTAATTTGATCCCAGCACCCACATAATAAGCCAAGCTTTGTAGCACATGCTGGTAATACCAGGACTGGGAGGGGGCAGGGAGCGCATGGACAGGTGAATCCATGGGACCCACCAGCCAGCCAGCTGATCCTCAGTGATATAAGTTCAAAGCCAGTGGAAGACCATGTCTCAAAAACTAAATTAGGGTTGGGGATTTAGCTCAGTGGTAGAGTGCTTGCCTATCAAGCTTAAGGCCCTGGGTTTGGTCCTCAGCTCCGAATTAAAAACAAAAACAAAACTAAACTAAATTAGGGACGAGCAACATGGCTCAGCAGGTGCTTGTTGCCAAGCCTGATGACCTGAGTTCAACCCCCTGAACATATATTGGAGGCAAAGAACTGACTTCCACAGGTCGACTTCTGATATCCCACACCTGTACTACATGTGGGTGTGCATGCTGGTGCACACACAAAGACACAAGTGAAAAGAAAATGTAATAAAAGTAACAACAGAGACCATAGACATGAAAGAGATCGAACATCTAGGATTTATTTTCAATTTGGAGTCACTGTACTTTCTTCCCTGATCAACGCATAAATTAGCACACAAGTAAGCAGATAGCCATATGGTAAGCTACCGTGTACTGATTTAAAAGATAAAAATAAAAAAGACCAAAACCACATGAAACTTCAAAGGATGCGCAACCTGTGGAACAAACGTCCAAATGTTGTTTTTTTTGTCTAAAAAAAAACCAAACAAACAAACAAATAAATAAAACAACAAAATATAAGCACGCTTGCTTGGCTTTGCTTACTTGTATGTGGGGTAGACCTGGGAGAACGCTCAGGTTGGAAAAGGTTGGGATGTGCCATCATCTCCTCTCCAGGCTCCAGGAGTCAAAGCATCCTTGCTCCAGCTGTTGGAATCATAGTTGGCCAAAGGCCTTCAGCCAACAGCCCTTGGGGACAAGAGTCCCTCCCCTGAGCTCACCACAGCTTCTCATGGTCATCAG
This sequence comes from Onychomys torridus, assembly GCF_903995425.1. NCBI lineage: Eukaryota > Metazoa > Chordata > Mammalia > Rodentia > Cricetidae > Onychomys > Onychomys torridus. Next base: position 52,045,580 of record NC_050460.1, read on the forward strand.
GAGTGGGCAGTATTGATGGTGTGAAGGCCAGCCCTAGGGCTGGACTGGAAAGACATCCCATGTGCCCAAACCCCCTCATTTATAAAAATTCCATTGTAGGGCTGGAGAAATGGCTCAGAGGTTAAGAGCACTGGCTGCTCGATGAACCTGGGTTCAATTCCCGGCACCCACATGGCAGCTCACAACTGTCTGTAACTCTAGGTCTAGGGAATCTGACACCTTCACACCAGTGCACATAAAATAAAGGTAAATAAATTATATAAAAAATTCCATTGTATTTATTTATTGTAGGGGGCAGGCATGCTCATAGTAAAGAGTATGTTGGAGGTCACACCAAAGCTTAAGTTGTCTGTTTTCATTTCCCACCATGTGGGTTCCAGGGAGATTTCGTTTAGGAAGATGACAGAGCAGGTTGGGGTACCTGCCTCCGAGCCTGATTGACCTGATTCAAGCCTTTTCCGTTAACTTCTCCCTCTCTCTGCTTCATAGGCTCTGACCCAATGACACTCTTGTGAAGTCTCTTTCTTATTAACCCTCCACTTCCTGGGGAGTCTCAGATGTAAAAAGTTAGAAAGCTAAAATCATTGGTTTCTTATGATTGAAAAAAGAAGGGAGCCTGGTGAAGGAGGTCAAGGTTGGGAAAGACATTTCACAATCTGCCTTTTTATAATTAAAAGAAATGTACCAGTGGTTGTATGGTTTATATATAAATTATAAATGCAATGTAAACTTAATATGGCAGTCTATTTAATCATCCATGTATATGTTTAGATCATCTTTTTTTAATTTAGGAAAATATATTTAATTTTTATTTATTTTACTTTTAATTATTTGTTTGTGTGTGTGTGTGTGTGTGTGTGTGTGTGTGTCTGTGTCTGTGTCTGTGTGTGTCTGTGTGTTTTTGAGTGCAGTGCCTGCAGAGTCCAGAAGATGGCAATAGAACTTTTTTTCTTTTTTGAGACAGGGTTTCTCTGTGTAGTGGGTTTTTTTTTTGTTTGTTTTGTTTTGTTTTGTTTGTTTGTTTGTGCCTATCCTGGATCTCACTTTGTAAACCAGGCTGGCCTCAAACTCACAGAGATCTGCCTGGCTCTGCCTCCCAAATGCTGGGATTAAAGGTGTGTGCTCTTAACTGCTGGGCCATATTTCCATCCCAGGAAGAGGTATTTTATTCCCATCATTTTATGTGCCCATCATATTCTGATGTTCTTTTCTCTTTTCTTGTTTTTTAGTACCTGCAGAGAGACACTGCATTGATCTCATCTCACAATGGAGTTTCAGAAGTCACCTGATGGAGGGTGGGGCTGGGTGATTGTGACTGTCTCCTTCTTCACTCAGTTCCTCTGTTACGGATCCCCGTTAGCTGTTGGGGTCTTGTACATAGAATGGCTAGATGCCTTTGGTGAAGGAAAAGGAAAAACAGCCTGGGTGGGATCCCTGGCAAGTGGAGTCGGCTTACTTGCAAGTAAGTGGATATGTTTGTGTGTTTTCTTACTCTCTAATCATTTAATTACATTTGCTGTATCATTAACATTGCACGGGGCCTGGAAGGCTTTTGCTCATTTGAAGTATAATGTGTATTTTCCTACTTGTTATCGAGATGTAGTGCTGTTCCTTCACTGTAATGAATCTGTGTGAAAGTACAGGAATTCCACATGCCTACAATCCATCTCATCATCAGTTTCCTTGCTACAGTGACAGGCAGCCTGCTAGAGGATGGACATAAAAAGATGAGGGGCTAGCGAGAAGGTACGCTGTTTCTGCAGCAGACCACAGCACCCACATCAGACATCTTACAATCACTTGCTCCAGGGGATCAGACACCTCCTTCTGGCTTTTGTGGCACCCTCATACACATGTGAACATCACAGAGAGGGAGACAGACAGACAGACAGACAGACAGACAGACAGAGATAACATGCATATACACATAATGAAAGAAAATAAACTGAGAAGTTGAGCTGCCAACACAAGGGGATGGAGCTGGGAACAACAGTTTAGTTATAAAGTGCCCATTGGGCAGGAGGACCAGTTTGACCCCAAGACTCCATAGGAAAGCTGAGTGCTTTAGTGCATGTTTATAACTCCAGAGTTAGGGAGGGAGAGCCAAGCGGATCCTTGGTTCTTGCTGGCCAGCCAGCCTAGCTTAGCTTGGCTAAGCTCTGGGTCCATTAATGACTCTATCTTGAAAAACAAGGGAGACTTAACATCCAAGAATGTTAGTGTTGTCTTCTGACTTCCATGTGTACATGCACACACACACACACACACACACACACACACACACACACACACTGCTCACCATGTAGCAAGGAACACACATATCCCTATGGATAGAATAATTCAGAGGATGTATGCAGTGTGCGGGCATGTTCACAGTAAGCAGGTGATCTCCATGCCTTCTAAGCTCTGAGGCATCTCAGATTCAGCACCGTGTTCTATTCACATGTCCATCAATTACAGCAACCTGCTTAGAAAAGTATCACTCATCAAAGGCAGTCTAGCTCACATGGTGATGTTCTTTAAGCTTTCTCCAGAGGTTATAGGAAGTTCTATCTTGGTAAACAGTAGTTTGTGTTCTAATAGTGATTTCTGTTCTTAAAGCAAACAGGGAAGGATTTTTTAAATTATCCTTTTAACCATGAATATCATATACCACTTAAGTGTCTGGGGTCACAGTTTGAATTCTGCAGCAATTCCTTAGGACTCTGTCTTTACTTTATCTGGCACTATTTAAACACCAAAGGGGCTGAGACAGGCATAGGTAGATGGGTACCCCTGGAGCTTCTTCATATGTGCAAAGACAGGAATAGGTGGGTGGGTACCTGAGGAGTCTTCCCATGTGCTAAGACAGTTATAGGTGGATGGGTACCCTTGGAGTCTTCCTGTGTGCTAAGACAGTTATAGGTGGATGGGTACCCTTGGAGTTTTCCTGTGTGCTATGAACTTACCATGATTCCGGGAACAAAACCCAATCTCTAAACTGGAGAAACTAGGAATATTGGGTGTGGTGATTCATAAGGTGTTTTTGAGTTTTAAAATGAATTTATGAAGGTCTGCTTAAAACAAGGCTGCATTAGTCATCCCTCACCCCGCCCCCCCCCCCCCTTTTTTTTTAAAGTTATGTCTGTCTCTTGGCTACTAAGGGGGTTGCCTGGAAAAAAGCAATGGTATCCAGTTGTTAAATCCAAAACAAGATACATAGCCGTGGGGAAAGCCTTGCAGGCTCCTCTGGCCTTCTCAGATAAGATAACTAAGCATGACTAAACAGATGAAGAAAATCGTGATGTTCCAGAATCAAGAGAGATAGAAAATTTGCCCAGGACTTGTTTGAAAGTTATTTATTTATTTATTTATTTATTTATTTATTTACTTACTTATTTACTTACTTACTTATTTATTTATTTATTTATTTTTTAAGATAAGGATTGCAAGGCTGAAGAGATAGCTCACTGGTTAAGAGCACTTGCTGTTCTTATAGAGGACCTGGGTTTGCTTTCTGTCCATACAACTGCCTGTAACATTAGTTCCAGGGGATCCAATGTCCTCTGGACTCCATGGGCACCTGCACATGCATAGTGCACATACCTACACTCACACACACACACACACACACACACACACACACACACGTGCAATTGCAAATTAAAAAGAAGATTGCTTGTAAAATTGTCAAAGCACAAGTGGCTAGTCACTGATACATTCATAGAGAGATTTGAACACATGGCTTTCTAGAAAACACCCTGGTGTGGTGAGGAGATTTTAGTGTTTTCTTATATGTCATCGTTTCTATTAGCAAATTCTTAAACAGAATTGTAGTTATCGGGGCTCCCAGAAAAGAGTCAAAGGAGAATTCCAAAGATATTCCCTTTAGCATGTGGTAGGAGAACCAGGCTTGTTGAAGAGTTGATTCAGGAGGGAGAAGAGAGTTAACGGAATCGGGGATGTGGAATGCATTGGTGTAAAAGCTGAAGTTGATGGCAGCTGGGATGTTGAATGTGGACACTGGTGTAGAAGCTGAGGTTGGTTTCCTTTAAAACTGACCTGTAGCTCTACAACATCTCCATGTATCTAGGTCAACATCTCCATTCCTTAAGGCATCATCTCCATGTCCCTAGGTCAACATCTCCATGTCCCTAGGTCATCATCTCCATGCTCCTAGGTCAACATCTCCATGTCCTTAAGGCATCATCTCCATGTCCCTAGGTCAACATCTCCATTTCCTTAGGGCATCATCTCCATGTCCCTAGGTCAACATCTCCATGTCCCTAGGTCAACATCTCCATGTCTCTAGGTCAACATCTCCATGTTCCTAAGTCATCATGTCTGTGTTCCTAGGTCATCATCTCTGTGTTCCTAGTCAACCATATTTGTCTCAAGGGTCAGCCATCTTCATTTTAAATAGGACTATCTACATAATTTATAAACCCCAGAGCGACATGAAAATACAGAATTCTGCTTAAGAATTATTAAGAATTTCCTGACAGTGACAGCAGATCATAGCCTTAGAAGCTGGACCCTGTCTAGTCTTAAGAGGCCAGCCTGGTTCAGAAGACATAGAAAGATGGATGTGAGGGGGAAGGTGGAATTCTAAAGGGCAGTTTGGAGGGTTGTTACTCAGGTAATTTATCTTAATGCTTCCCCCTTAGCGTCATGGGGTTGCTTCGATACAGAATCAAGTCAGTCAAGTTACCCACCCTTGAGCCACTCAAGAGCCCAGCTGCCTCATGCCCTCCTGACCTTAGTGGTCCTTCTGGTCTAGGCCTCTGTGGTGTTGGGCCTGCCCTTCCAAGTCTCTTAAGACCTTTAGTTACGCCAAAAATTCTGGCCGTGTTTTGAATGTAGCATTTGCTAATCTGTGTCAGTGCTCAAATCTACTAGAGCAACACATGTTGATTACGGGGTCGTGCAATAATGGGGACAGATCACCAAAGTCTATTAAATAAGAAACAAACTTTATTCCAAAAGAAAAAAGAAAAAAAAAAATCACTGCCGGGCACAAGAGCTTATCAGCTAGCTGAGACCACAGCCAGAGTTGGATTTTGAGCCTGTGACCATGAAGGTGGGTTCTGGGCCCCTTTTTATAGTAAAGGGGGAAAGCATCATGCATGGGGTGCATGCTAGGAGTCACATAGAAACATCTATTAAAAGTTAACTTTGGCCCAGGCACTTGTTGGCTATAAGGGGCAAAGGGGTTAAAAGTTAACCCCTGGCTGTTGACAGAGGAGCTGGCTGTAAGCAGAGAGCCATTGTTAGAAGTTAACCTTTAGAGCTGATGACTGTCAGCTTTTATTTTTTTAAGGTTTATAATTTTATATTTCTGTATTCCTGGACCCTTCACACAGAGAAGGAAGAGGCATGCTAATCCGGTCCTTTGGAAAAGTTAAGTTCTCAATCTATTTGGGTATTAGCTACCTGATCCAATTTTTAATTTTTCTTTTAAAAGTTTGTGTATCTCAAGCATGAGCTCATTTTAAAATACCCAGAAACTGTTATAAACTTCATTTTGTACAGGCACATTTTTGGCTGCCAACTCTGTTGTGCGTGCAGAATGAATCACATTCCACAGTGCATCCAGGAAATGTCGAGTGTATCGGGAAATCACTTGGGCAGAGTGAACTCATTTTTTCACACAGCTCTCTGACCTCCTCTGATGGTTTCAAGAATGCCAATAACAAATTATCTCATTAATCGACGGGCTGTTACTGTATATCCTTCTGATATCCTAGAAGTAAAAGTGAATATATATATATATATATATATATATATATATATATATATATATATTTGTGTATATATATATATATATATATATGTATGTATGTATGTATGTATGTATGTATTCTAAATGAGGCAGCTCCAATTTGCTGGCTTTTTAGATAAATGAACTTTTCACTTTCTTCAAGCAAAAAGATTAAATCCTAAAATGTATGGAATTTGAATCATTAACGAAATCAGGAAGAGAACCAGTACTCAAAGGGGCTTGGGGTAAAGGCAGAGTCTAACTCATCCCCTGGCTCAACCGCCTTTAGTCAGGTGACCTTGGGCAGGCCACTCACCTGCTTGGGGCCTGACACTAGGTACTAGAAGAGGAGGCGTTAGGATTCGCATCTCAAAGTCTGCATCTCAAAATATTTGGAGATGAGAATAGAAAAGAGAAGCCTTGAGAGCTCAAGAGGAAACTTGTTAAAACCAGGTGCTGATTGGTACATGCGTGTCTGGATGCATGTAGAGGTTCGAGATCAACCTTCAGTCCTTCCCCCAGGTATTACACACCTTCAGCTCTCAGATTCATTGAGGCTGGGCGGCCAATAAGTCTTCAGGAACTTCCTGTCCCCCCTCTCCCAACACTGGAATTACAGTATAGACCACCAAACCCTTCTTTCTAGAGGTTCTGGAGAGGCGCTCAGGTCTTCATGCACAGCAAACATCTTACCAATCAAGTGACCTCTTCAGTCCTCATTTCCATACAATATTGCTTTTTGGGGATTGATTGATGATTGATTTTCAGGCAGGATTTCTCTGTGTAGCCCTGGCTGTCCTGGAACTCGTTCTGTAGACCAGGCTGGCCTTGAACTCACAGAGCCCTCCTTGCCTCAGCCTCTCAAGTGCTGGGAATAAAAACATGAAAGCATGTACCACCACCTACCTTTCCCCCTCTTTCTTTTTCTTTCTTCCTTCCTTCCTTTCTTTCTTTCTTTCTTTCTTTCTTTCTTTCTTTCAACCTTTCTAGAGCTTTATTGAGAGAGAGGGAGAGAAAGAGAGACAGAGAGAGAGAGAGAGAGAGAGAGAGAGAGAGAGAGAGAGAGAGAGAGAGAGACCCTGCACGGAGGGGCCCCCTTTCTTTCTTGACTGGTTTTTCTTGAGATTGTCTGAGGTGGGCTGCCAGAAGGACAGATTGTCATGGGTAGCCAGTGAGGGAGCCAGCAGGTCTTGCAGAATCCTTGGATGTTAAAACCTGAAGTCTACACTGTTCACAACACATTCTGGTAAGGGCTTATGCTGGGAGATGAGAGTTTTCTCTGCCAGTTTGGCTAAGCTGCATCCATTTTTTTGGTTACTCAAGTCCTAAAGTTGGCGTTGCTGGGAAGGTTTCTTGGTTTTTGTTTTGTTTTTAAGATGTAAGTATGTAACTGGCTTTCAGAGAAAAGAGTTCATCCTAGATAATCTGGATGGACTCCAGCAGAGAATGGCACTTTCCCAGAAAAAAAAAAGCAGTCTTGCCTGCAGCTTCAACCCGTACCGGAGAGAGTCCCAGCTTGCCCCCCACCCCACCCAGGGCTCACCCCATGGATCTTAGACTTGCCTACCTAGGCAAGTATCGCCTGGCCTTTAGCCCGCAGTTACCTCACTATAAATCCCTTAATATGTGTTTCCTGTTGGCTTTGTTTCTGTGGTTGATCCAGAGGAACACAGAAGGAGTAGAAGGAAGGTCACTTAGTCAGAGCACTGCCGTGGCCTTTCAGCATTCTGAGATGTGCTAAAGCACCCCCTACCCCTCCCCCCTCCCCCCTGCACACGTCATTCTCTAAGTTCAAGGGGAAGAATGGAGCCAACCTCACTGCTGAAACAATAGAGGACTCTTTCATCCTTTAGTTAGAGGCTCAAGGCAGATTTATTAGCCCCCTTTCCCCCACTTTAGGCTCTTCATTCCTCCAGCCTTCTACCTGCCAGGGTGAGTCAGTAGAGGACTAATTTTGTACAAATATCAGCAAACCCAGCAGCCAACAGAGTCAATCAATTCGTATGTGGTCGAAGATGATCTTTCCAAAGGTGAATTTGAGATTCAGGATGTCGGCTGGAGTGAAGAGCCAGCCAGCCACATTGGGCTCCTTGCTGTTGAGGATGACTTAAGGCACCCATGTGCCCAGGATCATTCTGTCAGAAAACCCTCGTTGCACACCACGTCCGCCTCTATTTGCCACTGTGTTTTATTTCTCGTTGTGTGCTGGCTGACTTATGGCTTTGATGTAGCTGTTCCGGCTGTCCTTTGATTCTTGGGCCCTCAGAAACTTTTTAGGGGAGATAAACACAAGGAGAGAAATGTAACTACTGTTTTTCCTCCAAAAAAGCATAATTTTTTTCTTAGAGCTACACCTGCTGTTTTTTGTTTTTAGCTTTAGTTTTTTTGGGATGCGAGTCTCACTATGTAGTGTTGGCTGGCCTGGAACTTGTGAATGTAGACCAGGCTGGCCTAAGAAGTCATAGTAATCCGCCTGCCTCTGCCTCCAGAGTGCTGGGATTAAAGGCATGCACCAGTACTGCCTGGCTTTTTTCTAGCTTTTGTGAGGTGATCAGCTCTGCTCTCCCAAGCTCCCTGCCATGATGCTGTGTTCCACTACAGGCCCAGAACTGGTAGAGCAGCCAGCCATGGACTGAAACCTGTTAGAATATGGGCCTACTCTAAAAGACAGGGATGACTTTAAAAAGGCCAGTTTCCCAGAAGACTTCAGCCTGCGCCTTCTTGCAGCTCTTCCCGGGACACGGAGTCAAGAGGCCGTCTGTATGGTGCGTTAACAGCAGCTCCTGAGTTATGGTCTCAACCAGTACCTGGCTCCTCCAGGCTCCTGGTCACATAAGCTGTACTAAACTAAATCACATGATGTGAAACTTCCTGCCTCCCCTAAGTGGACATAAAAGGTCAGATTTCTTTTTTGTTCAAAGACTCCGTCCTGGATTCCTCAGGAGGATTTGCATAAGGAGCTTCTTGGAAGCTGCTTTCTGAAGAGGCTCCTCTGGCTTCCCTCTCTTGGCTGCTAACACTCTTCCCCTCCCGCACCACCACCTCAGCTCCTGTATGTGCCTCTCTCTCATTGCCAGTTTCTTCTGATTTTTGAGACAGGGTTTCTCTGTGTAGCCCTGGCTGTCCAGGAACTCGCTTTGTAGACCAGGCTGGTCTTGAACTCTTAGAGATCCACCTGCTTCTGCCTCCTGAGTGCTGGGATTAAAGGCATGCTGCACCACCACCTGGCTTCATTCCTGATCTTTTTTTTTTTTTTTTTTAGTTTTTAACTTGATTTTTATTTATTTATTTTTTTTAAGATTTATTTATTTATTATGTATGTACACCCACAGACCAGAAGAGGGCACCAGATCTCATTCTAGATGGTTGTGAGCCACCATGTGGTTGCTGGGAACTGAACTCAGGATCTCTGCAAGAACAGCCAGTGCTCTTAACCTCTGAGCCATCTCTCCAGCCCCTTCATTCCGATCTTAATGAAACTTCTTTCCAGGTTTTAAAGGAATGCCTCCCCTCCCCTTTAAGGCCCTATCACATTTAGATCTCCATTTATTTCAGTGGTTCTCAACTTTCCTTATGCTAAGTCTCTCTAATACAGTTCCTCAGGTTGCGGTGACCCCCAAACATAAGATTATTTTTGTTGCTACTTCATAACTGTAATTTTGCTACTGTTATGAGTCAGAATGTAAGTATCTGTATTTTCTGACGGTCTTAGGCGACCCCTATGAAAGGGTTCTTCAGCCCCAAAGGGTCTAGACACACAGGTTGAGAACCACTGACTTATTGTATTATCTCTGTCTAATACTCCCCTCACACTTAATCATGGCCTTGAGGTCCTCACATAGAAATTTAAACCTCATTCCCGAAAGGAATGATGAGCTCTGCCAGCTTCCCTTTTTCTTTATCATTATCACACAACCTCCGAAACTCTGAGCATCTTTCCCTCCTTTGTGTTTCTTGGGTATCTGTGGCAGTGAAAGAACACACACGCTTTGCAGTCATCATGACCTGCTTGCTCCATTTGCAATGCTTCTGCATCCTGTTTGTGACTGGGATGATACTTCACTGCCTACTCAGGGCTCAGGTCCTGGGCCCTGGGAGATTGACAGTCCTCCTCTGAAATCCTCAAATCCCCTGTAACCTGCCTTTTTCAGGCAATGGAAATATTTTAAAGAGACACCCTGTTCCTTTCTTCAGTGGTTGGACAATCAAAACAATAAACTCTAAGAAATTAGAATTTCCTCAGGAATCTCCTACTGAGAGCAGACAAGGCTGAACCTGGGGGAAGCCAGAGGAGGAATTTGTCTGCAGAGAAACACTGACTCATGTGAGATGACCCTTCAGAGAGACTTGGAGCTGAGGGGCAGAGATCATGCTTGCTGGACCGCTTAGCTAGGTAGCTCTGGCTTTGTATTTAACTCTCCACCCTCAGTCCCTGACGGGTTTGGGAGGGTCACTGGATCTCTTGGTCTTTCTTCCCACTGTGGCCACATTAATAAATCCCCCCTTTCACTCTTTTAATTGGCTTATTAAGGACAGGTGGCCAGAACAGGCTCCCTGGGGCTCAGCCTCTCCGAGTCGTCATACAGGCTTGCACTTTGAAGTGATATTCTCATGACTGTTACTGTTTCCTTATTAGGAGAATCTTTTTCCCCAGTGGACTAGCCCTGACACAGTTTGACATATCTCAAACTGAACAGTCAGCAAACCTTCTCTTTTCATCTTAACCATTCTGAATAGTTCATATTTTGGGCAAACTGCTTTCATTCCAAAGATCTTTTCTGCTAAGTGAGAGACTCAAAGCAACATAAGAAACCTCCCTTGAGAACAGTCCTTTGATTGATTTGATTGAAACCTGGAACTTGGCTGGTGCTGAGGAACAACACTTGGTTATTGTATTAGAGACCTTGCTTCTTGAGACTGAGACCTGAACCCACAAGTGTGTCCTGTTCTGGTCACACTTAGCTGGTTTGGGTACATTCTGTGAAGATCATTCGTTACCCATCTTTCTTACCTTTGTACCTCACACCTTGTTTCCTTGTGGCACTTGCTCACATGAATTAAAGAGCATAGATTTAAAGTCCCATTGAAAGGACACAAAGTGAACCAACCAAAGACACCACTTATGCTTGCCAGTGTTTTTGGTTTTGTTTTTCTTTTTCTTTGTCAACTGGACACCAGTTAGGGGCATCTGGGAAGAGGGAACTCTGAGAAAATGCCTGCATCAGATTGGTCTGTAGGCAAGACTATGGGCATTTTCTTGATTAGTGATTGATGTGGTAGGCTCCAGCTCACTGTGGGTGGTGCCACATCTCAACAAGGGGTTCGGGGTGGTTCGAGAAAGCGGGCTGTGCAAGCCATGGGGAGCAAGCCAGTGGGCAGTTGCTGCCTCCAGGTGCCTGCCTTGAGCTTCTTCCCAGACGTCCCTTCATGCTGGACTACAAGCTTTGAGGTTCTTTGTCCTGCCATGGACTAGAAATGATAGCTTCTTGGAATTTCTCTTTCTTTCCACGTGAAATGAACTTATTGGGCCGAGTAACCCCACACCCTTTATTTCCAGTCTGCCTGGTGCTTTGATCCTGAGCACTCACCCTGGCATGGCACCCGGTGAGACACAGTCTCAAGACCCATTTCCCACACAGTGGTTTCTTACACTGAACAAATTCAGGCCTGGCTCACTTCTGCCCATCGGCCAGCTGTGTACAGAATTCTAGGGGGTTGTTCTAAGTTACCTGAGATTCAACAAGAGAGAAAGCCAAACCCTGGGTCAGGTCTGACTCCATTGATCACCTTCCTCCACAGCGAGCTCACCATCCTTTTATTTTCAAAAGACAAAACAACAACAGCAACAACCGGGAATAGCAACAGCATCTACTTCCCAGGGCTAGAGTGGACTGTGATCATTAGACGGAGCACCTCGTGTCTAGCGTGGAACAGTTCCTAGAGTGCTCAGAGCTGTAGCTGTTGCTTTCCTGTGTTGCACTGTGCTGGAGTCCTTTTGAACTGACCATGGATGGATCACGTGGTCATAAGGAAGGGGTCACTGCTTCCTAAGTGAAGGTCTTGATTTCTTTTAGGTCCTGTCTGCAGCCTCTGTGTGTCATCTTTTGGAGCGAGACCCGTCACAATCTTCAGTGGCTTCCTGGTGGCTGGAGGCCTGATGCTGAGCAGTCTTGCCCCCAATATCTACTTCCTGTTTTTTTCCTATGGCATCATTGTAGGTAAGGAACCCCGTCCCCATGAATCTTCTAACTCCAGGTCCACATCATTTCACTGTTGTCTTATTTTATGAAGTTAATCTGAGGAGTGATACTGTTCAGCAATATCTTACTTCCTGTGACTCTTAAGGTTCTTGCTTTAGGAAATGTCTGCCCATTGAATCAGAGTGCTAGAAGAGATAACCAAATTAAATTTTGTTGTTGTTGTTTAAAGATTTATTTATTTAGTATACAGAAGAGGGCGCCAGATCTCTTTACAGATGGTTGTGAGCCACCATGTGGTTTCTGGGAATTGAACTCAGGACCTCTGGAAGAGCAGTCAGTGCTCTTAACCGCTGAGCCTTCTCTCCAGCCCCAGTTGTTGGGTTTTTATATGATTTTATGTGTATCGGTGTTTTGCCTGTGTACCATGTGTGTCTGTGTCCCATGCATGTGCCTGATGCTCATGAAGTCAGAAGAGAGCAAAGGGCCACTTGGAACTGGAGTTATAGTTGTGAGCTGCCCTGTGGGTGCTGGGAAACGAACCCAGGTCTTCTGGAAGAGCAGCCAGTGAAAGAGACAGCACGTACTGCTGAACCATCTCTCTAGCCCTTGGATACGCACATTTTGACAGTCCCCTTATGCCCAGCTTCAAGGAACAGGAAGAGATTTCAAGCTTTCATTTCTATATTTCAGCAAGGAAGGATGTTCCCGCCACAGGTCACTTCTCTGTTTGCTGCAGAGACTTCAGCAACAGTGGGCGGAGTTTCAGTTTATTGTCAGCGCCCAACCAGGAGTTCCGGTAGACATATAAATGAAGGTGGCATTGTGGGGATGCCTGATGATGATTCAGTAACAGATGAAAGTACAGAGCCTAGACCACTTAACATTTCATGAAAATCCCTTTGTAATATACTGCATTAAAGGTGTTCGATGTTAAAAAAACCACTAGACTATGGTCATAGGAGTTTCTATCCCATTCTGTTACTTTAATTATGGAAATGAGATAATGGCCATTTCTTGTATATTCACCATAGCAAAAGTAGTATCATAAACTTTCCTCCTAGTCTTCACGTAAATGGTTTTATTATCTAAGATAGTGTTTCCCCCCTTTTTGAGACAGGGTCTCACTATGTAGCCTTGGGCAGTCTGCCTCCTTAGTGCTGGGATTAAGGGTGTGTGTGTGTGAGTGCCACCAAGACCAGCCCAAAAGGGAATTGGTTCTCACGACTGTGCAATTGTGTTGAGCAACTATGATTTTCAGTGGGTTTTGCTGTTTTGTTTTGTTTTGAAGCAGTATTTCCTTATGTGGTCCAGTCTGGCCTTGAACTCTAGATCTTCCGGGCTCAGTTTCCCTAGGTTTGAGACTACATATGTGCACCACCATGTCTGGTACTAACTATGATTCTGAGTGTTGTCTGAGGCTGGATCTGTAATATACAGCCATAGACGCGAGTGAAAAGTGAAAGCTGAAACATCGAGACAGTGGCCGTTTTCAGTATTACCCTCCAGGTGTAGATGACGCATGTTTATATCTTCAGTGTCTTTTAACCCAGTGTGATTGTGCTAAAGGTCGGGAGTGAGAATTCATGAGTCATGGAGCTGGGCATCTAGGCAGAAGGACAGACTGACTTATGTGTAAGCAGAAGCAAGGGCAGTGTCAGAGTGACACCAGTACCCGGTGCTGGTGTACTGTGTGGATGTGCAGAAAGCACCGCAGGAATCACGGTGTGACCCGAGTCTGCAACGATAGGTAGGGTGTGGCCAATGGATGCAGACTGGGAGAAAGCTGAAGGTAGCGGAAGACACCCAGAGTCAAGCCCTCAGAAGGGGATAACAAGCAGCAACCTTTAGAGATGTGTGTATGTGTGTGTGTGTGTGTGTGTGTGTGTGTGTGTGTGTGTGTGTGTGTGTGTGTGTGTGTGTGTGTGTGTGTGTGTGTTTGTATACATAGCTGAGGAGGCCAGAAAGGGCATCATATCCCCAGCAGCAAGAGTTACAGGTGGTTGTGAGATGCCTGGCATGGATGCTGGGAACCAAACTCAGGTTCCGTGGAAAAGCAGCAAGTGCTCCAGCCACCCACCCCCACAGCAGCCTTTCCTACACACACACACACACACACACACACACACACACACACACACACATTTTTTTTTAGGAATGCATATATGCATATGTCACATGGGAAGTTACAAACATGTCATAGCATCTGAAAGGATCCCAATGGGGAAATGTTGCATCTTCTGCCATTTTTATTGCTGAAACATGAAGTGATGCACACCATCAGACAGCAGCTTAGATGGAACACGAATTGCTAACCGTCATATCAATAGACAACCCGGAGCCAGATACTGGGGTGAAAGCGGAAAGATCGATCAGAGAAGCAGAGCAAGTCAGCCACAAGTTCTTATCTCTACGAAATCCTCAGTCTAAAGAGAGAGAGCTCCTGTTTCCTCACGCCTTATATACCTTTCTGTGTCCTGCCATATTACTTCAGGGGTTAAAGGCATGCGTCACCACTGCCTGGTTCTGTTTCTCTCAGGTCGCCTAATGTGGCCTTGAACTCACAGAGATCCAGAGGGATCTCTGCCTTCTGAGTGATAGGATTAAAGGGGTGCACCACCACTGCCTGACCTCTATGTCTAATTTCGTGGCTGGCTCTGTCCTCGGATCCCCAGGCAAGCTTTATTGGGGTACACAATGTATCACCACACTTAGATAGGCAGAATTGTGCTGAAGGTTCAGGGAGGTGGGAGGAGGTCAGAGTTCAGATGAGAAATGCTGAGGAGATGAACTGGCAGCTGGAGGTGGGTCCTTCCAGCTGTGGGTGTGATAAAGAGCTTAGGGTCTGGCTGAGTTATATGTCCCGCTGAATAACCGCGGGAGAGTCTTCAAAGATGGTCTGTGTTTATTGAACAAGTCAAGAGCGTAGCAGTGGGAATGCACACACCTTAGGAAATGACGGGGGTGTGTAAGGAAGTCTGTGAAGGTTAGATAAAGAGAATTATATAAGCTGTTTTCAAGCAAAAATCCTTGACTATGTGGATCTATTCCAAGGTGGCCTTGGTCCAAAATGAAGCTGTCCCTGGGCAGAAGTCCTTGTTGGAAGTGCTTTTTTGCGTGTGGTTTTGTTGCAATGGCCTCTGTGGAGGCCGTGGTTTGCAGAGTCATCTGTGAATGGCTTTTGACAGTACTCACTATCAGGGGTGTGTGCCTGAGAGCCTGTCCTTCATGCCCGCCCTGCTGTACCCATTTATTTTTGTTTTTGTTTTATGGCTTGATAAAAATGACTCCATTTTTATTCTGTTTTCACAGGGTGGGGGGGGGTGATACAAACAAAAAAGAAAGATTCTAGAGTTGGTGTCTCCTCTGGATGTAGACGAGAAAGCATATACTAGGTGAATAAGAATCATTAGACCACTAAATTACATTTCATGGTCACCTGTATAAACAGAGAGAGCAGTGACATGTCACTTCTTTGTGCCTTGACTGCTCAGCAGTACAGACTTAAAGAATTCATTGTGTCTCTTCATTGTACATGGTACTGTGGTACAAATGGACAAGTATATACTGTACATTACACATTCCCTTCAACCTCCTCTCTCTCCTCTCTCTTCTCCCTTCCCATTAGTCCCCTAGACAGTTGCTCTAATTTGCCTAAATATGGTTATTTGATGTTAAAATTGCTATGCTCCTCAGAAGTTTTTTCACTGTTAGAATTTGATCAAAGCTGACTGGCCACCAGAGAGTGTTTTAATAGTTTGGAAACTTTAACATCTTGGGACTTTTCATTTTCTTCCTTAGGACTCTAAGGAACTTCAGGTGCTATGGAGCATACATTTATTTAGTGTATTATGTTTTAATATATTGCATGTAAAATATAATAAAAAAATTAAGGCTGGGGAGATATCTCAGCATTTAAGAGTACATACTACTCTTGCAAAGGATCCACATTCAGTTCCCAGCACTGGGAGCAGACAGCTCACAACTGCCTGTAACTCCACCTCTAAGGGGTTAGATCCTCTCTTCTGGCCTCCACAGGCAACTAGGTTCAGCTAGTTACACAGGCATAGCATTCCAGCAAACCCAGCATATAGCAACACACAGGCACATATAATACACATAATTTTAAAAAATCTTCAAAAAGGTTACCCAGAGAAACCTTGTCTTGAAACACACACACACACACACACACACACACACACACACACACACACCCAACAACAACAACAAAAAACCTCTGTCTTCATCAAAATCTGGAGAAGCTTAAGTGCCATATTTTTAAAGTTTATTTATTTATATATTGTGCAGACAGAGTCTCTCTACATACCCCTGGTTGTCCTTGAACTCACTATGTAGACCAGGCTTTCCTTGAAGTCACAGAGAGTGCTGGCATTAAGGCATGTAGCACCACACTCAGTTATCTATTTATTGTTCTTTTATGTGTGTGTGTGTGTGTGTGTGTGTGTGTGTGTGTGTGTGTGTGTCTGCATTAGTGTATGTGCATTATACATGTGCAAGTGCCTTCAGAGGCCAGAGGGTGTCAGATCTCCTGTAATTAGAGTTATAAGGAGTTGTGAGCTGCCTGACATGGCTGCTGGGAACTATACCCAGGTCCTCCTTGAGAGTAGTGAGTGCTCTTAATCACTGCACTCCCTCCCCAGCCCCTTAGAAGATAAATTGAATCAATCCACTTAAAGGTCACAGTCTCAGTGCATGTTGACACCAGTAACAGATTTATCATGGAAAGTAATTATATTTTTCTGAGACAAAACTAATTTAGTGACCAGAGTGCTTGTGTAGTCCGAAAGGTTTGGGGTGCTGGGGTTAT
This sequence comes from Onychomys torridus, assembly GCF_903995425.1. Classification (NCBI taxonomy): domain Eukaryota; kingdom Metazoa; phylum Chordata; class Mammalia; order Rodentia; family Cricetidae; genus Onychomys; species Onychomys torridus. The sequence continues at coordinate 52,062,345 of NC_050460.1, forward strand.
ACCCAGCACCTTGCATGTGTGCTAGAGAAGTACTCTACCACGGAGCTATCCCCTAGCCATGAGAAGGGCGGTCATGTCTTGAAGTTCACAAACCACTTTGTTTTATCACAGTTGTGACAGATGTCTGAGCAAACATCACAAATGGGGAAGGAGTCTCTTTGGCTCACGTTTTCCGAGGTGTCAGCCCATCATGATGGAGAGGTCAGGAAGCAGAGAGAGAATTCCTGTGTCTTCCATGCTCTGTTCTTCTAAGCTCCAGCTATGGATGTGCCATCCACATTCAGGCTGGATCTCCCCCTTAGTTAGCGCCTTCAGGGAGGGCCCACATGGACATACTCAGAGGTGTGCTTAAGTTAGTCCCTTTGGTGCTTTTTGGTTTTGGCTTTTCAAGACAGGATTTCTCTGTGTAACAGCCCTAAACTGTCCTAGAACTCATGCTATAGACCAGGCTGACCTCAAACTCACAGAAATCCACCTGCCTCTGCCTCCCAAGTGCTGGGATTAAAGGCATGTGCCACGACACCCGGTAACCCTTAGGTGCTTCTTAATCCAATCAAGGTGAAAGTCACCACCCCATTCTGGCTTCCTAGAAGACATGTTCTCCTGTGTCTGTCTTTACTCTCCTGGCTGCTATGTTTTTGACTGAAGCATGTAAGGAACATATGGACTGACATGCACCAAAACTGTATTTGGAAAAGGAAAGTTTTCCTCTAAGATTTATTTTTGATTATATGTATATGTCTATATGTGGCCATGCGCTCATGAGTGCAGGTGCCCACAGTGGCCAGCAGAGGGAGTCAGATTCCCCTGCAGCCTGAGTTGAGCAGTTGTAGGCTGCCTGATGTGGGTGCTGGGAACTGGACTCAGGTCCTCTACAAGAGCAGTGTGCTCTCCAAACAACTGAGCATCCAGCCCCGAGGAAGGGGTTGTTGTTGTTGTTTTTTTTTTTTTTCAAATAACTATAGATATTTCTTTTTAATGCCATTGAAAAACTTGGTAGGAGATGGTTTCCCCAAGATTAACTGTGATGCAGAATCTGATGCACAGGGGCATTCTTCCACCCTTTGTGATACTGGATCTGTTTGTTTGTGCTTGGAGAAGATCTACATTCAAACCCGATTATATTACACTATAAATTGCTTGTCTGAAAAACATTGGTTCTCTAAGAAATAAAAGGACCTTAAAATGCTAACCCATCTTATTACAAAACACCCAAAGCCATTTTTGTTATTATCACGAACTTGGTGGGTGTGGCAGTGCATATCGGCTGTGCCAGTCCTCAGGGGGCTTGTGCAGGAGGATTGGAAGTTGGAGGCCAGCCTGGGCCTTACAATAAGTGGCTGAACACTGAGTTCCCGAAATGCTTACTCGTATGTTTGTTAATGGCATCTGTTTACTGAGAGCCTAGGTAGCTGTTTAAGTAATGAAAATGACCTCAGTGCACTTACTGAGCCAGTGGTGCCTTCTCAGTCACTGGCTGAGGTGTTATTTTTAGAGTGGTCATCACGACCAGATAACACAGCAGAAACCGGTAAAAAGAAAATGCAGGGAAACCAAATGAGATGCTAATGGAAAACAGCCAATCGTAGCAGATTGTACCAGTATTCACAGAGACCCAACAAGCTAGACGCGACCAGGAGACAATTCTTACCCTTGGGACTCAAGAAGAAACGGGTAGCTAGCTGCAAGATTGCTTCTAATTATGGAAAATTTCAAACCTACAGGAAAATAGGGAATACCATTGCAAGTGACATGTGCCTGCTTCTTTTACTACTCATGGGTATCTGACTGTGTTTATGTCCCTTTTTCTCTCCAGAGTTTCTTCAGCTGAAGCTAAATAGTGACTGGATGTTACTGTTAAGTAGGCTACAAAGCAGCTCTAAAGACGGGACTTACAGACTCAGGCTTTAGGGTGGTGGGATGATTGAGAATCATTTTCAGATCCTTGGTTTTGCTGACTGAGGTGTGAAAGATAAACAACCCAGAATAGCCTGTGGTGACAAAGGGGAGCTGGAGAGATGGCTCAGTGGTTAGGATCACTAGCTAGTCCTCCAGAGGACGTGGGCTCAATTCCCAGCGCCCTCTTTGGGTAACTCACAACTACCTGTAACTCCAGGGGATCCAATCCTCTCTTTCGGCTTCCACGGGGAACCTACACACATGTGTCAAACTGATACACATACACATAAGTAAAAGTAAAATATATCTATTTTTAAATTGTTTAGAGCCTCTGGAGGAAGAATGGAGTCACTGCAAGGACTAGAAACACAGGCCTGAGGTGCAGGCATGATTATGGTGTATGGCTTAACCATTTCCTCAGACTCATTTTAGTGTCTCCAATTACATGTGAAATATATATATATATGGTTTTTCAAGACAGGGCTTCTCTGTGTAACCTTGGCTGTCCTGGAACTCACTCTGTAGACCAGGCTGGCCTTGAACTCACGAAGTTCTGCCTTCCTTTGCCTCCTGAGTGCTGGGAATAAAGGTGTGCGACACCACCACTGCCCAGCATTTTTTTCTTTTTTGAATTTTTTTATTCTTCAGAAACTGGACTACTTTTATCCTCACTTGTCTCTGATATTAAGGTGGGTGAAAAACGACGCTTCTCAGATGTCCATTGAGTCCACATGCTGACAGAGGGGCCTCGGGACTCTCGTGTGTGGGCAGCTGGTTCCACAGCTTCCTAGTGGGGCCCTTCATTTTCTTCTTCTGCATTGAAATTGTGCGCCTGTCTGAATGCCTGCTGTCTTCTTGTGTTCAGGTCTCGGATGCGGCTTACTATACACTGCGACAGTGACCATTACATGCCAGTATTTTGACAGCCGCCGAGGCCTCGCGCTTGGCCTGATCTCAACAGGTACCTTTTCAAAATTAAGTACAGTATCGTCACAAGTTAACGTTCTAAATAGAGCGAAAAGGTGTGAACCACATGTGTGCAATCAGCCTCTACCCAGCTGTCAATCAGAAAGCAAAGTGGTTTTTTCCAGCACTCCTAGAAGGCAAGTATATTTTCCACCACAAATATGGGAATAGCTTTCAAACACCCCAAGATCCAAGCCAGGCAGTGATGGCACACATCTTTAGTCCCAGCACTCAGAAGGCAGAGGCAGGTGGATCTCTGTGAGTTTGAGGCCAGGCCAGCCTAGTCTGTAAAGCAAGTTCCAGGATAGCCAGGGATACACAAGGAAATCCTGTGTCTTAAAACAACAAAATAAACAATAACAACAAAACAACACCATGAAATTCAAACAAACAAACAAACAAACAAATCTCAAGTTCCATAAACAACAAATCTGAATACTAGACCTTAGTGTGATGGATGCCGAGGAAGCTTCCAGGCCCAGGGTGTTCACAGCTATCTGGAGGAGAGAGCTGGGATGAAAAGCAGACTCCTTCTAAAGCCACCTGCTCTGTGGAGAACGGGAAAGGAAACAAGAGGCCAAAGTCCCTGTCAGTCTGAGATCAGCCTTGCCACACAGTGTGGATCATACAGCCTGCCTAAGGTCCTGATCTCTGAATATGGCTCACTGACCTAGCTACACATCCCAGCAACACACACTCTCATTATCCCTTTAATAACTAACAGATGATCACTGAAGGTGGAAAATAGCATACACATAATATGGGGATTCAGCAAGGCAGCTCCACATAGTTTAAAAGGAGGTTTATTTTGCGGTAACTTACAGCCAGTAAAGGGGTTGGTTACAGGATCCGGAAGAGGTGAGGTGCAGTCCAGCGGGATTCTCTGGAGAACGCTGACTGGGTCTGCCATCCAGCATCCAGGATCACCAGGAACCAAGAGGGCTGGCACGTCCAGATCTCGGATCTTAAGGGCCTGTAGTGTAAGAAGAAGAAGAAGAAGAAGGAAGGAAGGAGGAGGAGGAGGAGGAGGAGAAGAAGAGGAAGAAGAAGAAGGAGAAGGAGAAGAAGAAGAAGAAGAAGAAGAAGAAGAAGAAGAAGAAGAAGAAGAAGAAGAAGAAGAAGAAGAAGAAGAAGCAGCAGCAGCAGCCGCCGCCGCCGCCGCCCGGACAAAGCACTATGAGACAAATAAGCATAAAAACAAAAAACACCTCCAAAAATATCATTGAGTTTGTTTTGTGTTGGCCATCTACTAGAGAAAACTAATTTTTCATTTGTGAGGGGTTATCAATTGGAGATAGCCTCTGGGTTAGGCTCCTGTCCACTCTCTACTCGTTAGAGAGTGTTCTTCATGGCCATCTCTCCAGCATCCTGGAGCTGGACTTCTGGTACTCCCTTGTTGGACAAGATACTTCACTGCTTAGCATCCGTTTCCTGAACTATAAAATAGGAACAGTAATATCAGACATGACACTGGATTATTGGACTGTAAAGGCACCCATGGACTGTAGGATGGCTAGTGATTGTCATTGTGACCAAAATATCCTGTCGTGTCCACATTTACTGATGCTGAAGACACAGGAAATATCCTGCTTTGCACCTAGTCTGGAGGGCGGGGCAGAGGGGCTGCGCTGTAGCACAGCAAATAAAAAATGCACCACCCTCGGGCAGTCGAGATTTGAAGGGGTTAGTATCAACCCACGGGAGCTAGGTGAGTTGAAAGGAGAACCAGGCATGGATCCTCCTTCATCTAGGGAGATCATAGCGAAACAAGTCACGGTAGCTTGTTCAAAAGAAACCACGAGTCAATGACTTGAAACATGACCACCTCGTTGAAAGGGGTAAGATGTAGAAATATAAGCATATTACAAAGGTTTGAGCCTGACATGATGGTGCACATCTGCCATTCCAGCACTTAGGAGGCTGAGGCAGGGGAATGAGTTCAAGGTCAGCTCTGGGTCGGTTGCAGGGACCTGTTTCTAAACAGACAGCAACAAAACCCTGAAGGCTGTGGGCTGTGATCTTCCTTGATGGTGAACAGGGGTTAGAAAAGTAGTCTTTGCTCCAGTCTGCTTCTCTCTGTTTTTGTACATTGTACGAGCATGGTTTTTCTATTTTTACCCTATTTTTAAAAGTGAAAAGTGCGGGGCGGTGGTGGCGCACGCCTTTAATCCCAGCACTCGGGAGGCAGAGCCAGGCGGATCTTTGTGACTTCCAGGCCAGCCTGGTCTACAGAGTGAGATCCAGGAAAGGCGCAAAGCTACACAGAGAAACCCTGTCTCAAAAAACAAAAACAAAACAAACAATCAAACAAAAAAATGAAAAGAACATTTCATCATGTGTGAACGTTTAGGGAAACTGAGTGTCCATAAACAGCTATGCTGTCTGCTGTCTGGTGTTTCTGTGTTTCCCTGGGAGAGTTGAGTACCGGGGACAGACAGGTATTGTGTGGCTCATGGCATCTTAAATGTTTGTCCTCTGACCTGTTACAGAAAAGCTTGAAAGAATTGGTATTAATGAGCTAATTAATGCATGAGTGTGTCTCTTCCAGTTTGAGTTGAGGTTCCCTAAACACCAATTAGTTTTCCTCTCCAGAGCAGTGCGAAATCTAGACTCTGATGAAAACATATTTAGTGTTTTTTCTCACTTTGCTCTTTACGTTGACTATTTTTCAATTAAGATGTTTTTGTAGATGGTTAAAAATTAAGAGCTTCGCATTTTCCAAAATGCCACAAGGAAACTCTGATATTGGTTCCTATTGCACCGAAGAATCACTGCATCTTTCTAAGTCATGGCCGTGTTCTCATGGGACACAGGCTAAGGTGTAGAATTTGGCCAGCCCTGTCACACAGCATATTGGAGCTGATAGTAATATCTACCCAAGTGATTTGATATATTTCATGAGTTTGACAGATGGACTCTGTTGGTCAGCAATGGCAATTCGTTCTCAACTTAAGATCAAAGCAGAACTTAAAACTTAAAATTACATTTCCTTATTGTGTGTGTGTGTGTGTGTGTGTGTGTGTGTGTGTGTGAGCATGCACACCTACTTGCTATAGCTCATGCATAGTTCATGAGGAGAAAACTTGCTGAAGTTGGCTTTCTTTAACCAGCATGTAAGTCCCAGGCATTGAACTCGGGTCTTCGGGTGTGGTGGCAGGAGCCTTTCTCTGCTGATCCATCTCTCTGCCACACAAACAGAACTTTTAAAATACCAGGAACATGTTTAAGGGTCTAGAGAGCTGGACTAGTGGTTGAAGAACATGGCCATTCTTCCAGAGAACGCAGGTTCTGTTCCCAGCCTCCCCATGGCAGAATACAGCCATCTGTTACTGCAGTTCCAGGGCATCCAATGCCCGCTCTGGCCTCTCCAGGCATCACGCACACACATAGTGCACAGATGTATATTCAAGGAAAACATCCATACACAATCACTTAAATATTTTGAAAAGGACATGTTTAGTGTCTAATGATGTGGCATCTTACTAGAATCTGTATAGCATGTTAGATGAGAGTCACAAACAGTTCATGGGTGAAGACACAGATCGGCTGTCTTGAAGTTCCCCATTCTGCCCCATTCTTTGTTTTCTGAACTGTTTTTAGCTGTTGAAGCACGTATCACTTTTCAAAGATAGGGAAGGGATTTTGCGTTTGTCTATTATTTTTATTTTATGTGTATGGATGGTTTTGCCTGCCTATATGTCTGTGCACCACATTCATACAGTGCCTGAGGGGACCAGCAGGAGGCATCAGATTCCCCTGGAACTGGAGTTACAGATGGTTATGAGCTGTCATGTGGGCACTGGGACTTGAACCTGTGTCCTCTGCAAGAGCAGCCAGTGTTCTTAACCGCTGCATCCTCTCTTTGCTTCTAGTTATAATATTGTTTGATGGGATGAGTTTTTAGAGTATGGATGCTGTGATCATCTAACTCAGAATTTTAAAAATTAACCTCTTTACATTTTCCTGCTGTTTAATATGGCATTTCTCAGGGATATTTAAATTTTTTGAATACTCAATTTAAAACAATACAAAACAAAACAAACCTGTGCTTAGGGAGATGGATGCTGAAGAGGAGGCGTTTTTGTTCTTGTGTGATGTATAAGCCAGCGTACTATAATTGAAATACTCCATCAAATCCCACTTCAGCCTCTTCTCTTACTTCCATTAATGCACTAAGAATACAAATTGCTCATTCTGGTGATTCAGCAATGAATTTAAATGATCAAACCAATCTATAGCAGTCATCTTAAAACTGAAATGTAAAAATTTGCTTTTCCAAAGGCAATAAAACGTAGCATGGAGCCCAGTACATAATAAATGTAAAAGGTAGTCAGAGACAGTGTTTGTTAAGATTATTATAAGGGCCAGCAAGATCAATCAGTGGATAAAGGCGAGTGCAGCCAAGCCAGATGACCTGAGTTCAAGTCCTGAGGCCCACATTATAGAAGGAGAGAACTGACTCCCGAAGGTTGTCCTCTGACCTACACACACACACACACACACACACACACACACACACACACACACGTGCATGTGGTGGAAAGCGCACGGCTATATAAAAATATACACTAAACAAACAAAAAATATAATTAAATTTTTTTTAAATAACTAAATTCCATGGATTCCTAGAGTCAGGATGACTGAATTATGTTGTTTTACATCATTGAGCTCTGTGGTAAATATCTCAAGCTCTCTAGCCCTTATTTCATCCGTAGATTGGGGGTTATAGTAGGATGTACTCAATAGGTCCATTAGAAGTAATGAATAAGATTGTGTATCCAAAGTACACCACAGGGAGCTCAGAAATTAAAAGCACTCACGGAGGATCAGAGTTCAGTTCCCCGTGCCCGAATCAGGCAGCTCCCAGCCACTGTAATTTCAGCTACCAGGGGATCTGATGCCTTCATCTGGACTTTGTGGGCACCCACTCCACACAGACACACATATACAGAGACATAAAGGCGCACACACACACACACACACACACACACACACACACACACAGCCCAGCCCATAGGCATGGGCTAATTTGTCAATCTCCACAGTCTTTATGGTCACATACGGGAAGATGGACCAATTCCCAGTAAGAACGCTCAAGATCCCAGAAAGTATCACCAGGGTGACGTAGCTCTTGGCAAGGGGGATTGCACACAAGGTCAGACCTGTAATGATCAGGGTAGCTACATAGAGATACAAGGTGTTGATCCACATGAAGTCAGCCTATATATACATGTGTGTATGTGTGTGAAGTCACACATATGTGTGTATATGTATGTGTGTGAAGTCACACATATGTGTGTGTGTATGCGCATGTGTGTATAGTTTAAAAATGAGATAAATCCTGGCAGGACTGAAGAGATGGCTCCATAGTTAAGAGCACTGGCTGTTCTTGCAGAGGACGGGACTTTGGTTCCCAACAACCACATGGAGGCTAACGACTGTCTGTAACTCCAGCTCTAGGGGATCCAATGCCCTCTGCTGGCCTCCATGGGCACTGTGCATAGGTGGTGCCCATATAACCATGAAACAAAAGCACTCATACACATAAAATAAACAAAAATTTTAAATCCTTTTTAAAAAATCCTAAATGCCAACAGGGTCTTTGGATGTTGATTCTGAAGATGGATGTTCCATCAACACCACTGTCCTGACATCTCAGTGTTCTCATGGCTTTAATACAAAGGCCCCATGACTATCAGTGTTAATAATAAGTGGTGCTGTGATGCCACTGAGGCGTGTTCTAAGGCTATAAAAATGATCAGACTGATCCTTGCTCTCTTGCAGGTTCAAGTGTAGGCCTTTTCATCTACGCAGCTCTGCAGAGGGTGTTGATAGAGTTCTACGGCCTGGATGGGTGCCTACTTATTGTGGGTGCTTTGGCTTTAAACATACTAGCCTGTGGCAGTCTGATGAGACCCTTGCAGTCTTCCGACTCTCCTTTTCCTGAAAAAATAGCTCCGGAGAATGTTCTGGATAGATACTCCACGTACCACGAGAAAGAGAAGAGCCTGGAAGAAAATATGAACATCTTGGACAAGAGCTACAGTGGTGAAGATAAATGCAACAGCACCTTGCCCCGTGGTGACTGGGGACGGGAGACTCCTAAAAATCCTACAGCTGCAGCACACGCCAAGGAGCCCGAGCCTTACAAAAAGAAGGTCGCGGAGCAGACTTATTTTTGCAAGCAGCTTGCCAAGAGGAAATGGCAGTTATATAGGAACTACTGTGGTGAGACTGTGTCTCTTTTCAAAAACAAAGTCTTCTCCGCCCTTTTCATCGCCATCTTGCTTTTTGACATCGGAGGGTTTCCACCATCACTACTCATGGAGGACGTGGCGAGAAGTTCCAACGTGAGGGAAGAGGACTTCACCATACCTCTCATCTCCATTATCGGCATCATGACAGCCGTGGGCAAGCTTCTTTTAGGCATCATGGCTGACTTCAAGTGGGTCAACACCTTGTATCTCTATGTAGCCACGCTGATCATCATGGGTCTGGCCTTGTGTGCAATCCCCCTTGCCAAGAGCTACGTCACCCTGGCGATACTTTCTGGGATCTTGGGTTTTCTTACTGGGAATTGGTCCATCTTCCCCTATGTGACCACAAAGACTGTGGGGATTGACAAATTAGCCCACGCCTATGGGATTCTCATGTTCTTCGCAGGACTTGGGAATAGCCTCGGGCCACCGATGGTTGGTAAGAGACTCGTGTTGAAGTCAGCTCAGTTTCTCGTTCCTCACTGACATTTCCAGATAGAGAAGGGTTCTCAGCAGGAGCCTAGATTTGCACAAAGTCAAAGGGATTATTTCATGGTAGCCTAATTAAGATTATTTTACTGGGGCTAGAGTGTAGTTTGGATGGAAGAGGGTTTGCCTAGCATGTAGGAAGCCCTCGGTTTGTTCTCCAGCTCTGACTAAAACCAGGTGTGGTAGCCCACACCCGTAATCCTAGCACTTGGGAGGATCTGAAGTATGAAGTTCAAGCTTATCTTTGGTATGTGGTGAGTTTTGGGCTAGCCTGGGCTACATGAGACCCTGACTCCATACACACACACACACACACACACACACACACACACACACACACACCCTGTGATATGGTTACAATTAAGCGGATATACTTCCTCTAGCTTTGTGCCCATTCTTTATTTGGAAGAAACTACAAATACCCACCTGAAATATTTAAAAGACCCCACTGTTAAAGCACAGTCGGCCATGTTGGAAGCAGGCAGGCACACACACACACACACACGTCACCACGCGTGAACACCGCTTCTGTGAAACTTACTTTGTTTTTCCTCACTGTTTCCTCAGGTTGGTTCTATGACTGGACGCAGACCTACGACATTGCCTTTTATTTCAGTGGCTGCTGCGTCCTGCTGGGGGGCTTCATCCTGCTGCTCGCCGCCTTGCCTTGCTGGGACACGTGCAACAAAAAACTTCCTAAGCCAGCGCCAACAACCTTTTTCTACAAAGTTGCCTCTAATGTTTAGGGGGATATAAAAAGCATTATTTTCTCTATTTTTCTACTTTATACCATATATATATATGGTATATATATATATATATATATATATATATATATATATATATATATATATATATATATATATATATATATATATAAATAATTGTTAGGCTGGTTCCCTAGAGTCAAGACCTTGTAGCAAAACTCCGGCTGACTCTGAGGGAGAACATACTTTCACATACCCTGTTTTTTTTTTTTTTTTTTATGCACTGTGGGGGTAATCTCTGTCCCTTGTATTCCCCTCCCCCCGAGAAATGGTACTGTTCTGTTTCACCTTTGCTAGTGAGTTCTGGATGTAAAACTGTTGACCAGCCTCACCGAGTTTTCTCTGGGTCAAGAAGGTGAGTCTCTGCTTTCCCCCGTGAGTTCTACTGCAAGGTACTCAGGGGGTCCTGTCTTTCAACCCACGCACTCCTCATGACAGGATATTTGTGAAGACCCCTAAGGAATAATTGCTGTCTCCTCTATGCCGGACCTGCAAATCCAGAGAAGACGCTAAGCCATTTTGTTTCCAGAAATGAAAGCAATGGTTACAATGTCACTAAGACTTGGAAAACTTTAGACAAGGTGTTTTAAATTGCAGCTGTCTGTCGTCTGTTTTCCATTTTGTTGTCCTTGTTGAAGCACTGTTAGGCATTGGCGTCCACCGTGTATGAAGTGGTTCAGTTCCTTCAGTTCCTCCAGCAGCCTTTCTGCATGGCTGTCTCCCCGGTGCTGGTCAGCATCCACTCTGCCTGTGTCGTCTAAGGGCTACTGATTTGCCGGTTTCCAGCTTGGAAATACACCTCTGAACCATTCCGTCTGGCAAGTGGGAAGCATCCATTTGCCTTGAGCACCGTGGGAATGAGTTGCAAGGCCTTGCCTGTCTTCCAAATGAAGCCTATGGTGATTTCTCTTGGGCTTTTCCACTACTGCATTTTAATTCATGGACAGGGCTTTAAAAAAAAAAAAAAAAAGATGCTCTGTGTGTCCATTAGATGTGGGAAAGGCCAGGGTGAAGAGAAACCGATACTCTCATCCAACCTTATGTAATCCCAAGAACATTGGAGGTCAAAATGTTCAACTTTGGGTTCATTCAGCCAGTGGGTTTCCTCTATAGAAATGGGTTTCAACTTCGCCATGCTTCAGAATCCCCTACAGACCCTCCAAAAACTTCAGTGCTTGATACTATGCTTTTAGTTTTAATTCTGCATGTTGGCCCACGCATCTGCATTTTAACGAACTCTATAGGGATTCTGGTGACAGGTCCGAGGACAGCTGTAGACTGGCGTGGCGGGGCTGTGCTTCCCGAAGCTCAGGGGAAAACAAACAAAACACATTGGCAGTTGACAAACATTTTCTTTTCTTAAATAAAAGAAAAAAAAAAAAGATAAGCCATAAAGTTAGGTATTTTAAAACAAACAACCCAGGGTTCTTTAAGTAAGGGCTCCTTTCCTGTGGTGCCAGAATTGTCTTTTCATTTTCCTAAAAGATATGAGAGATTATTTTGTGCATTACAGTGCCTTCTTTCCAGGCACCTGAAGCACTGTACTACACAAGCCTCCAGAGCGCCCCCCCTGAGGTCAGGAACCAGCTGTGTCCCGGGTCATCAACCAAGCATATGATTTCATGGTCAGTCCTGCTCAGTAATGTAACAATGGGGCTCAAAGCACATTAGACTGGTGCGCCACACTCAGACTTCTGGGAAGTTCTCTGTACCTCATTCTTCAGTCTCTTGAAGTTAGTAAATAAAGCATCACTACAGCTCTAGGGGATCCGACACCCTCTTCTGTCTCCCATAGGCCCCTGTGTACTGGTGACATACACACAGAGAGAGACACACACACACACACACACCACACACACACACACACACACACACACACACACACATACACACACAGAAATCTTTAAAATGTATACCTATGATTTTTTTAAGCAATAAATAAATAAACCTTATATGTGTTTATATTCAAGGTCCTGTTTTGGTTAATATTGTGTTCAAGATATCTGATGACTGGGAAGGGTTGACTTTGCTGACATGTCCGCATCTGTCAATTGTCCTGATGTGTCCCTCCATCATTACCACCCTGTGTATGCACTAGCCACTGTCTAGAGAATGAATTATTAAGTTCTGATGAAATATTTTGGTTCGTTTTTTTCTCGGCACATTGTTTTCCTTCACCGATGCCGTGACACTCCACGGGAATGTAAGTATATACATTCCTGGATATAAGTTTAGCTCTAGACTGCACCAGAGCAGACTCAAAAGCCAATGGACTGAACTGCTTTGACTCCTGGGTTGGAAGAGCTAGTGTGTCAGAAGTGCAGGATCCTGGCCTGGAGGAGAAGTCTTATTTGTGACCTTACCACTCATATAGAGCTTTCTTTATGAGTCAGGCTCTCCCTGTACGGCTCAGGCTGGCCTGGGCTCCAAGGCTCCAATGCAGTCTTGTCCCAGTCTCTCCAATAGTTGAGATGAAAGGCAAGCAGGTACCATCATGTCCAGCTTCATTATTTCCTCAATGTGTTCCAGGCTTCTACGGTTTCTCTCTCACAACAACCCTGTGATGTGGTAACTATGGCCTTTGCTTTATAATACAAAATGGAACTGTCCAAAAACAATTTCTCTAATTTGAAAGCACAGGAAGATAATTTCCAAGAGCAAAATGAGCAGGTCTCTCTTTGTAGAGATTAGAGCTCTCTCTTGGGTTCCTAAAGTAGGTGGGAAACCATGCCCAGCCTGGGAGTTTCGGTCAAACAGTTTCAGCAGAGAAATTATATAAATACTAATGCTAGGGCTGCCCATTTTCCAAGAACAAGCCTTTAAAATGAGTTTGATAAATTTATATCAACACAAAGCGAGTCTTCTGTGAATAGAGATTTCCGGACACTGGAAATGCTGTGGGCTGAGTGTGGACTGTGGGGGGAATGTGTCTGCAATGCCCTGCCTAGAAGTGTTTAGCAGCCTTCATCTGGCCTTTCTCTGAGGAGCCAGGTGCCCAGGGAGTTGTGTTATTAGGAGGGTGTTTAAAGTCCTTGGCAGGAACAATCCCCAAGGATTGGCGCTGGGAGGTCATGACTCCAGTGTGTGTGTGTGTGTGTGTGTGTGTGTGTGTGTGTGTGTGTGAGCTTGTGGGCATGATGTGTTGATGGTGAAGGTCTGTGGCTGCCCCCAGTCAGCACAGGCTTATCCTTACACCAGAGGCTCCAAGAATGAAGGAGAGACCCATTTTGAAGAAGAGAAGGCTCCCCTTTTGCTTAGGAGCATTGCCCCGAGTGTGTGAAACACAGTTAGCATTATAGCACATCTTCTCGTCCTTAATCACCATCTCGGTACCCTTGTTATGTGCTCAGTTGTGTCTGAAGGATGCCAGCTATGAGATTCCCTCTTTGAGGAAGCAGTGAGCCACAGCCAGGGATCAGAGGGCTGTGAAGACATGGTAACATTTGGGATGCTACATCTGTAAGGATACGCCCCCCACATAGAAGTACTTGGTGGGTTGGGCCAAGGTGCTCTGGTGGGTGAGGGAGACTCGCAATGGCTTGGCGCTGTGGAAAGTCATTCATACCATGCAGACACAGCATCCACGTGGAGGGTTTATTATAATAGAGAGAGAGGGAGGGAAAGCCGAAGTGTGCACCCCTCACAGCCAGAAACGGAGGAAGAAGAGGAAGGAGGGCGGGCTGCTTTTCCCTTAAAGGAGGCCCATGCTCAGTCTAGCTCAGCCCCTGTGTCTGGGGTGACCATGAGCAGCATATTAATGGCTTCTCAAGATGCTGTTTTCCTCTTTTGTAAATGACACCATTAGGCTATCTTGAGAATTAAGTAAGAAGACACGTGGAGGTGACTGGAAAGCCGCTGATGCCCATGAATGCTCACTATTTTTATTATTCTGACTTTATTCTCAAGAGCGCGGCTTCTCCTGTGGGAGGCAGCCCGTGTGTGTCCCCGGGCACAGGGCGGTGGGGGTGGGGTAATGTTTGCCCTGCAGAGTTTCACTTAGCAAAAGGGGTGAGGAACCTTCTCTTGTCCCCAGCTTGTAGGACGGCCTCAGCTCTTGGCCTCACCCAAGCAGGCTCTTGTCAAAATCCTGGGAGAAGGGAATCATGACTCGGCACATTTTCCTGGCTCTGCCATTCAGAAGCTCTGCCCACAAAACAAAGCAAACAGAACCAAAGACGGGCTGTTCCTCCGCAAATCAAATAGGATCCACTGTGTAAATGGAATTGCTCTGGGAGCGTGGACTCCTATTTGTTTTTCTTCAAAAGCCTTCACGCCAGCTGCTCGGAAGGTGGGCCTGGAACTGGGCAGAGAGCAAACCGATCTGCCCTGTTTACCGAGCACTAATTGCCTTCGGCGATGATTCCCTGCCCCGCCCCTTGCCTTTGTGATTTACTGTTGAAGGGAATGGACTTCTGGGAGTTGGCTGAGTTTGCTTCCTACCACGTACATGGGTTGTCAGAGTCGTTTATCTTGTGCTTTCTCCTTTTAAGAAGATAAAGAGGGTGTGGGGAGTGGATGGAGAGATGGCTTAGCAGAGAACAAGGATTTGGTTCCCAGTACAACTGCCTATAACTCCAGTTCCAGGGGATCTAATACCCTTTTCTGGCTAGATAGACTCCTCCTGTGAGTATTTTTGATATCATAAGACAGGTTATTTTCAAGGCTGAGCTCAGAAACGTCCTGAAGATCTCCAGCTTTAATAGGACACTGCCCACAAGTGACTCTAAGACCCTAGCAATAAAGGAGAAAGGCACTTTTCTGTGTGCAAGCTTCCTGTGCGCAAACTCGGTTTCATGGTTTGTTTCTCACCAGAAAACCCGCACTAAAGACAGGTGCACTCCAATGCAGGGCCGTAGTATGGAAACAGGGTCACCAGAACACAGTGGTAGAGTGAGTCTGTGGCTGCCCTCCTTCAGAAGGACCTAGGTATTTCACAACCGATAGCTTGTCCTGATTAAGCTCCCAAGGCATTTACAAGGCTAGAGGCTATCAAGATGTCTCCAAGGACATTCGGGGTCTGGCTCTCTCCTGGCAGGTCTGGCGGGGTTCACTCCGGATTCATCCACCTGGTACATGTGCAGGCTCTTTCCCAGGTACCAAGATAAAACTGTGAGCTAGGCAAAGCTCGGGAGGATGGAAAAACAAAAACAAAAGACAGCATGTGGTCTTCTCCAGAAATCCAATTGTCTCGGACAGTGACACAAGTATTTGCTTGTTCTACTACGTGTGCAGCATTTGAAAAAAAAAAAAAAAATGGTGTTACCGTTATGACGGGCAGCATGATTGCCAAACACTTCTTAGCGGCACAAGTGTCCTTGTACGACCTGCTCACATTTGTTCTGTGTTGTTGAAGATAGCGGCTCCCCCCCCCCCCCCCCCCCACCCCGAGGGACAAAGGCACCCACTGCCTGCCCCTCAGGTTTATTTGTTCGTCATAGTCTCTTATAAGACATTCCTAATATTACATTTGCGTCCTGGACATCTTTTTTCTTGTGTGTAGTTAGGGATAATTGAATTGATACTTATTTTAAGTTATTTACTTATTAATGTGTGTGCGCTTGAATATGTGCACGTATGTACATGCCACACAACACTTTTAGCAACTAGTTCTCCCCTTCCACTGTGGGCTCTGGGGATTTAACTTGGGTCAGCCAGGCTTCCACGGTAGAGGCTTTTACTTTCTAACCCCTTTGATCTCTTTAAAATTTTAATTTATTTATTTAACATTTATGGGTGTCTCGTCTTCCCGTGTTATATGTCTGTGCACTGTGTGCATGCCTGGTGCCCACAGAAGCCAGAAGAGGGTGTCAAATCCCTTGGGACTGGAGTTGAAGCAGGTTGTGAGTTAAAGATGAGTTTAAGCATGTGGGTGCTGGGGATCGAACCCGGGACCTCTTTGAGAACAGCTAATGCTCTTAACTGCTGAGCCATCTCTCCAGCCCTGTAGCAGGAATCTTAAAGAGTCTTGTTAATAAAATCAAACCTGAGGCCAGGTATTGGGGTGAATGCTGGAAGCTCAGAGAAGCAGAACAAGCCACAGCTATCTCACCTTGCCAGTTCCTCAGGTGATCCTTTTTCCTCAGGCTGGAAGCTTCGGTGTCCTCATCCCAATGGCTCTCAGCTCAGCTGAACTGTGCTGCTCCAAAGCCTGAACGCTAAACCAGCCAAATGCTTAACCAACCAAATGCTTAACTAACTCTGGTGCCTGGTTTTCATGCCTTATATACCTTTCTCTTTCTTGCCCCCACTCCCTGGGATTAAAGGCTGGGTTTCTGGGATTAAAGGCATGTGTCACCATGCTTGGCTGATTCTAATGTGGCCTTGAACTCAGAGATCCAGAGGTATTTCTATCTCTGAAATGCTAGGATTAAAGGCATGCACCACCACCGGCCAACTTCTGCTATGACTTGCTCTGACCCATTTTCTAGCCACCATTTTTGGCTTTGTTCTAGTGGTTGTCTGTTCTCTGACCCCAGATAAGTTTATTAGGGTGCACAATATTGTTGGGAACACAACACTATCACATTTCCCTTGTTTTTGTCTAAAATTTTAAAAAGCTTATAACTAATACAAGAAAAATCATATCCAATAATTATATACAATATGCACAGTCAAGATTACATTAATGATGTCTAGTCCATTAACATTTGACAGATTCAGGTGAAAAACTCCATTATATATAACAATGTCCAGTCCAGTAACATTTGATAAACTCAGGCAAAAAAATTTTCAGTACTTATCCTATTTCAAACAAGTAGTTCCTTTTTTTAAAAAGTAGATTCCATAATCTCCCTTTTTATCTTATCATATCCATACTCTCTCTTTTCCTTTCACAATAGATTCAATAATCTACCTTTTGTCACCTTTCTCTTTTTCGAGTATTTCAATGATCTACCCATTTATCCTATTATTTATCTTTTTTCTCAGAGTAGATTCAGTGATCTACCTCATATCTATATTCTCCTTTTTCTTTTTTAAATAAAAACTCTATTTTTGGGTTAATTGTCAAGTCCTGTATCATTTGTCCAGCTGCTGCATAATGAGAAAGTGCAGGGCTTGTTTCAAGTCCTTGTTCAAGTAGTCTGTCAGGCTGGATCATCTCAGCTAGCCATCTCGAAATTGTCCTAAGCAGTTTGTAGTCCAAAGCCGATCTTTCCGTGGTGTTAATCAGCTTAATGGCTTTATCATAGTCCACGTGAATTCATCTTTGTTGGGTCCCGTCATCATTTTAAAGATTTCAAAGTTGCTGTTAGGTGTGGTCATGGTTCCCTTTAGATTTTTTTTTTTTTTTTTTTTTGTCTCCTCTGTAGTTTGGAGCAATCACAGTCTGATAAATGTCTGTCTCTCGGAACCGTGAAAGTTCTTCCCTAGAAGAGAAAATCTTCACAGCAATTTCTCTCCACCATTTGTCTTGCCAAACTTCCAAACTGACCTTTGCCGATGCTTTCTTGTAACACGATGGTCCTGGCAATTCTTCTCTGAACAATCAGTAGTAAACACTTTGTTCCAGGTAGCAGCATCACCACAGTCACCAACACGAAGAGAAGCAGCCTGCAACTCGGAGCAGCAGTCACTGCCTCCATAGTCCCACCACCTCTGTTTGTGGCCAGGTCCCGGGCCGAAACTTCTCCTCAGCAAACCTCCTGGGCTGGCCTCAAACTCGGGATCCTCCCGCCTCACCCACCTTCAGTAAATCCTACCACCACACCACCACACCACCACACCACCACACAGCCCCTGATTTCTATTCTCAGAGACACTTTGTATGTTAGTGACATTCATCCTTTGACATGTGAGTCCAAAGTGATCTCCCCCCTACTTTTTCATTTACCTTTTTATTTTGTTTATGATCTTTGACCTTGTTAAAGCTTTATAAATTTTTTATATCCAAATCATTTTTGTCATATATTTTTTTTCCAAATAGATTTTGTATGCTTATAGGCATGTTTTTAAATTTCACTCATGTGCTGATTTTCTTTCTTTCCTTTTTAAAATGTTTCCTTTTACTGTTTATTTCACTTCAAAAACATTTCAGCATTCTAAACAAACAAAAATAACAGAAGGTTGCAAATTGCGTTTCGGTACAGAGGGTTCGTGAACTTTCACTGATGCTGTAGTTCCTTGCTTTGCTGACAATGATGAGTTCTACAGTTTGTTTAAAAACAGTTTAAAATCTAGGGCACTTAACTCAAGAAAAAAAATCCAGACACTGACCCCTGCCCCCCTTCCACAACTAAGAATGACAGCAGAATGCTATGCCACTATATACAAAAACAAGACACCCTGAAGTGAAATGGATGCCCACCGCAGCATCAACCGGTCCAGCCTCACAGTGCACACCCTGAGCTACGGGCCCCCTCCAAAAGGCATCTTCCCCTTACAGCCTTCACGCCAAACAAGGAGCCTCAGGAATCTGTCTGGGTTGTTTTGTTCTCTTCACAAACTATAGATATGTACAGTTGTCAACTCAGGATTTCTAGCCAAGAACCAACCATATAGGTAACACTACCTTATGAGTTGAAAGCAAAACGCCAGAAACATCTCCAAATGCCTTGTCACACCAACAGCAAAGTGCACAGAGTGAGGAGAACATGAGAGTGCCTTTTCATTTTAAAAATGTTTGGAGCTATGTACAACTTTGATACAGTTTCAGGGTGCTCCGGACACCCAAGGCCACTTCATGTGAACCACAGACACTTTGAGAAACTACAATATGATCATGATCAAAATTTGTCATTAAACCTAACAAGGGCAATAGACACAGCTCAAATGAGAGATGTGTCAATCACGGCGCTCTCCTACTCTAAGGTATTCACAAGGAGACAAAAGTTTTTATTCAGCTTCCTTCTCCTCCTTTTTCTCTTCCACCTTTTTCCGGGCACTTTAGCAGGACCCTTGGCGCCATCGAATTTCCCTTTAGACTTATAGTCAGTAGCATCCTTCTCATACTTCTCCTTCAGTTTTGCAGCCTTGATAATGTAAGGCTTTTCACTGTCACTTAGGTTATGGTTATTCCACATCTCACCAAGCTTTTTTTTTTTTTTTTTCCACATCTCCAATGGAGATGCCAGGATTTGTAGATTTGATCTGATCTTAGGGCAGATTCAGAGCAGAATGAGAAAAATCCAGACGGTGATCTTTTGGGGTCATTGGGGTCCTTCTTCTTCTTGTCTCCTTTAGCTGGTCCATAATCTTTTCCAAAGTTGCTTTTTTTTTTTTTTTAATGGATAAGGACTTTATTTCAAACAAAAATTTAAAAAAATGAGCCTTTGTGTGAGCATGTACCTACCGCATACACGTGTATACACATATAAATACCAAAAAATAAATAAATAAATAAATCTGAATTAAGTCCAATTGGGCATTAGACTTTTGAGTGGGAGAGATGGTGACATGAATAAAGTGCTTGGTATGAAAGCTTGAGAACCGGAGTTCAGATCCCCAGCACCCACACAAAAGCCAGACAGGTGTGGTGGCCATGTAACCCCAGCACCTGGGAGGCAGAGACAGGGGATCCCTGCCGCAAGTTGGCTAGCTAGAGTAGGTGGAATTGCTAAGCTCCAATACAGCAAGAGATCCTGCTTCAATAAATAAAGAGGAGGGTGATTGAGGGAGATACCCAATGTCAACTTTGGGCCTCAGTGCACATGCTCACCTAAGTACATGCACATTGGCAACATACAGGCATACCCACTCATGTGCACCCACACACATGCAAACATGAATACACATAAGCACATAAAACACACACATACACACACACAAGAAAAAAAATCAAAAGCTATTTCTCTAGGAATGAGGAAGGGATAGGGAAAGGAATCCATGCCTAGGCCAACACCCTCCACTACTCAGGAGGGATTGAGATAACTCTCTGCCTTACCCCCAGGGGCAGCAAACTTCAGCAGAGCACACCAGTCAAGAGGAACTTGGGTTAGGGACCAGTCTCTGGAAGAGAATGAATAGAGCATCCTCCATACTAGAAACTCACTCGTGTAACCCCGATGCACTAGGGGGCGGGGAAGCCTCAGCAAGTGTCCTTCCCACGGCTGGCTCTCTCTCTTACTGTTCTACTTTCCTGTTTTTTGCAGCAAACATCAGGACAGAAGCAACTTGGAAAAGAAAGGGTTTATTTGGTTTATAGTTTCAGGTCACGATCCGTCACTGAAGGAGGGCAAGAACTCAAGCAGAACCATGGTGGGAAGCTGTTTACTGGTTGCTCACTGGCTGGTTTGCAGGCCCATGCTCAGCTAGCTTTCTGATACAGCCCAGATCTACCTGCCTAGGGACTGCGCCACCCATGGTGGGCTTTTTTTTTTTTTTTTTTGGTTTGTTTTTTGGAGCTGAGAGCCGAACCCAGGGCCTTGTGCTTGCTAGGCAAGCGCTCTACCACTGAGCTAAATCCCCAACCCCTGGGCTGGCCCTCTTACAGTAATCATTGGTCAAGACAGTATCTCACAGAAATGGCCACAGAGCAGTCTGATCTGGGTAGTTCCTCACCTGAAGTTCCCTCTTCCCCAGCCGAGGTTGCGTTGTTGAAAAGAAAATCTCACCAATACCCCTACCTTCTGGGGTTATGCCACAATCCCGTGTCTTTTCCTGCGTCTGTTTTCCTTGGGTGGTGCTATGATTTGGTAATCCTAAATGTGGCCACCCTCCTCTAGAAGTGATGTGTGTGGGTATCAATTGCACAGGTTCTCACTGTCTACGCCATTCCCCTTGACCACCAGGTAGGGGCCTGTGGGGAGGTCCTGCCTGCAGTACCTCCTGGCAATCCTTCTGAGTCTGCGAAGCCCCAGCCTGCTGGTCCTTTACCTTCCTCCATGCTGGGACAAAGCGCTCCAGTCATTCGACGGTGGACCAGGAGCAGGCTCCAAGGTTGGCTTTGCGTGACCGGGTTCCACCATACGGTTTCCGATGGTAAACACTCTCCCTGCTGAGAAATCTTGAGATTTAAATACGGGGCCAATTTGCTTGTTTACCTTCTGCCAAAAGTGAACGCCTGACATGGGCCATCCATGATACATACCCACCACTCGGGTTGGACTGGGAGAGTGTAGACTAACGGTTTCAAACTTAATCGTAATTAGGACTGACTAGTTGGGGGGGTCGCTGGCCTTTTTATCCCCTTGGGCACGGAGTCAGATGGGGCAAGGCACTACAGTTGGACCTGTTCGGTGACCGAGGCATAGATGAGACTGGAGTATAATAGCTCCTTTGATTCTGCAGGCCTGTCTGGTTTGGGAAGAACTTTCTTATCCATTTTCTCATCTGATCCCCATAGCAACCATGACAGAGGCTAAGCAAATGATGCTATCACCCCCTTGACACAGAAGGAAACTAAAGATTCCCGTGGCTAAGGAACTGTCTCTGGCCTCCTGTCTCGTGTGGAGCACACTGGTCAGATCTGAGGCTGGCGCAGCCCTTAGCTTCAGTGAGTGGTGGCTGGAGCCTGCTTTGTTGAGGGGAAAGATCGCCATGGTAGTCAAAGCCTGGGGCAGCTTCACCCTGACCCTGGGTGGGGTAGTCATCTGCTCTGGGCTGAGCGCTCTCTCCCTTTTGATCCCTTCAGAATGTCTGTTTTCCACAGGCTACACCTCAGATTTGCTTACGAGTTAACTGCAGCTCTTATGGGATGGCACTAGACTCCATCTAGGTCTATTGAAATCAAATGTACTTCTTTTAAAATCAAGAGGTAAAAGCATTAGATGGAATGATGCAGTATTCCAATAGATGAAATTTCAGTTCAGGCTCATCTTAGATGTGAATGAAAATTCCTGAAAAGTAGCTGCATCTGGCTGTGAACCAAAAACCAAAACCAAAACCAAAACAAACAAATAAACAAAACAAAACAAAAAGACCTTTATAAGGAGTTTCTGAGTCTGCAGGACCACTGGGTTGACCCTAATCTCAGTACTGTGGAGAGACTGGAATTTTGTGGGCTCAGAGGCTGATTTCTTTATCTCGGGCTAGTTTTAGCCCTTGGAAGCAGCCTTTCCTTGCTCCATTCTAGATCCGAACTAATACCTTGTGGTAACAAATAAAGACCTCTTAGAAGCCAGTCGGTGGTGGTGCATGCCTTTAATCCCAGCATTCAGTAAACAGAGGCAGGTGGATATCTATGAGTCTGAGGCCAGACAGGGCTACAGAGTGAGTTCCAGGACAGCCAGGGCTACACAGAGAAACCCTATCTCAAAAAAAACCAAACAAAAAGAAACCAAAACCAACCAACCAACCAAACATTCAAAACCCCCAAACCTCTTTGAGGCTATTACCTTAGCAGAACATGAGCTGCCACCAATCCCAGACCTAAGAATGTCAGAGAGAAAAGCCTGGTGGTGGGGGTGGGGGTGTACATAGGAGGTGCTGAGCAGCCAGTGAGGAAAAGAGAAATTGGGATGTGCTGATTACAGATTGTGCTTAACATAGAGTAAGGGAAATGTGTGCGCGCGTGCAAGAGAGATATAGAAATAGAGACAGAGACAGAGAGATAGACAGAGACAGACAGAGAACCAGAGAGAGGTGTATGAGAGTGCATAGAAGGGTGGATGTGTATGTGTGAGTCGGGATCCCATCTAGAAACAGAATTTGCCCCCTGCTTATGCAGAGACCCTGATTTCAAGGGTGAACTGTGACTACAGGGTGGGCAGGACAGGTTATGCATGTGGACACCAGCAGCAGCAGGAAGTCATTTCAGCTGTGGGTTTGCTCTGCTGGGGGGCTTCTTTTCAGGGGCTGGGAATACCAGCTGTGCCCTCCCTCCCACTGGGAATTGCCTTAACTTACCCCCGGGGCCGGCACATTCAGGCTCTGAACCATAGGGGCCATTAAGTGACCCTGAAGTGCCATCAGGGGGACCTCAGTGAGCTGCTCCTCAGGTCAGCTTCTCCTGAGCGAACTGCCTTTCCAGAAACCTCTCTGCATGTACTTCTTGTCTCATCCTGTTTCCCAGAAATCTAATGGCTGGCTTATGGTGCCGGAGCCAAGGGCCTGAAGGTGTTGGCATCTGGAGAACGAGACTGCACACGGACACTGGCTGAGGAAGTATCCGGCTCCCACAAGGACTCACGGCCAATGCTGAAAAATAGGAGGTCACCAAATCTCTCTCCTGTCTCCTGTCCCTTTCCACGGTCTGCCACATAAAAGAAGCCAGCATGGCATTCTGGGTAATGAGGTTTGCAAGGGGCGACGTCTGGGAGGAAAAATAAAGCATAGAATGGACTGGAATGGGGAGGGGCAAAGGACTAAGTAACAGTGTTTTCTATTGACATAAACTGGAAGACTAGAGAGACATGGACAGATGCGTGCGCGTTGTTGTACAGGACAGTCCTCCAAACCAAAGGCCACCATCTTCAAGAGTTCAGCCAGGCCTGCTGGGAAAAGATCATCCTTGTGGACTCTTTACCTCCCCTCCCCCACCTTCTGAACGCAGCTGACGGACCCCGTGGCACTGGGCAGGACCGGAAAAATCTTCAGCTACATCTGTAGAAGGTGGGGGTGGGGGACTTCACGGGACCTTCACCTGAGTGGTCAGCCCTGCCTCTCAACCAGCTGGATCCAATTCTGCCTCAATTGCACAGGTCTTGGGAGACAGGGTGGAGGACACAGGTGAGGAAGGTTTCACCTCTGCAGCCTCAGGGAAGTCACCATCCATCCCTGCCGGGCACGGCATGGCTAATTTAGAGCAGGTCACCTCTCGCCCATGGCTTTGTGGGGGTGGTTTGAAAGAAAATGGCCCCCCAAGAGGCTCATAGCAAGTGGCACCATTCCCGAGTTTTGTTAGGGTGTTTTTTGTATGTGCTTTGGGGTCTATATTAGGTTTTCCTGCTCGTTAGCTTCATAGGGACAGAGTTGTCCAGCGTGTGCTTAAAAAAAAAAAAGTCTGACTTAATTTGCTTAGTATGTTTCTGAAGCATGTTTTATTTGTTTGCCAGACAAAATTTAGGATGCTCAACTCAAATTTAAATAATTTCAGATAAAAAGTTTTTTGGGTTTTTTTTGTCCAAGTATGTTTCAGGAGGATAACTGTTCTTGCTTCCTTAGCCTAGTCTGAAGATGGTGATGCTATTTCTTGGGGGGGTGGGGGAAGTCACTGTTCTTTCTGAATGTGAGAGCATGGAGAGCCCAGGAGATGCCAGGTGGAGGGGATTGGGGCAAGGGAGGGCAGCACTGTGTGGAATCCCAGAATCCTGTGCGCACCCCAAGGGTGCCAGGTGAAGTCAGAGGGAGGGTGCTAAGGCTGCTGGAACCATTAGTCTTTCAAATCGTTTCTCTCAGGAATCTTCTCACAGCAACGAAAAGCCAAACAACACCCATGTGTCAGGAAACGGGAACAATAGCATGACATTTGTCTTCAGGGGTCTATGGCTACCACCAGGAATGCCCACCTCTTTCAGGCCCAGGGCATTGTGGGTAGCCTTGGAATGGGCACAGGGAACCAAGGGTACCCCAACCTGTCCGGGTAGGGCTTCAGCAGGCAGTCAGGACACAGGGAGGAACCAGGAGATGAGGGACTATAATTTTTCCTCCGGGGACCAGAAGCACTTCAGTATTTCTCCAGTGACACCGAATGGCAATATCTAAAGAGGGTAAGTGTGCCAAACACATAACAAAACACTTTTTTTTTTTTAGAAGCCGGAAAAGAAACAAGAAAAATTAATTTTACTGTTTCATTTTGCTGAGACCCAAAATGTTAAACATGTAATCCATATACGTCGTGATTAATGAGAGATTGAGCCTATCTCAATCGACCCAGAGGCCACATGTGGTGACCCCTCCCCACAGGCATGTGGGGAAGACTGGGGTGTGTGTGTGTGTGTGTGTGTGTGTGTGTGTGTGTGTTCCTCAGCTTTCTGAATTTTGGGAGCAGCAACCCTCTTTTCTGGAAACCCCCCCCCCCCCCCCTTAACAGGTGTAGAGTCTGTGACTAAAGTCATATTGACAGGTTCATCTCTGGGTGCAATTCTGTTAGTTACCTGGGCCTATGACATTGCCCTGCCTTGGCCATGAAAGCTGAGCCTTGCCGTGTTTAAAGCATCCCTGAGGTCTCAGGCATAGTTAACTTGCACCTTGAGCTGCTGAACGCAGGCTCCATTGAGTTCTTGAGGATCAAGTGTGAATCTGTTGTGGGCTGAGGCCTTACCCAGGCCCCTCTCTTCCTTTAAACCCAGCCGCCTGAGATGAAGTGTCTTTTCCTTCTGTCTTCTCCAGGGAGGTGAGGCCCGCACGCCTAAGAGCTATTGCCTGTACTTTAGCGCCCCCCTGTGGTGCGGGAGGAAAGTCCGGCCGTGGCCGCCTCTGTCTCTGACTCACTCACTCAGTCTGGAAGGACCAGCTGGCTTTTGTTACCGCCTTTAGTCTGCGAGGAAATGAGCTTGGTAACAGATTAGACAATGTCTCCTGACAACCGGCCTGCTGAGAATTCAGATGCTCCGGTGGCTGCAGTGTGTACTGCACAGATCCCGGCTGCCCCTTCTCTGCTGTCTACACTTCCCAGAAGATTGAGCCTGCAGGTGGCTTCTGTTAAAGGGTGAGTTAATGTTGTCTGTTGCTCCCAGTTAGCTCTGGCCATGACCTCAGGTGGCCCAAGTTAAAAACAAACAATAGCAAACGAACAACAACAACAAAAATCTAGAAAAGGGCTGATTAGTTTGCTTGACTAATGAGTGGAAATCCCAGATACCGAGGCAGGTATGTGAGGGCTGGGGAGATATCTCAGTCAGTACTTTCCTTGCAGTTGGGGGGAACCTGAGTTTGAACCCCAGAACCCACCACACTGGGGATGGTGACATTCTTGTAATCTCATCTCTGGATTGGTTTAGACAAGTGGATCCCACTGGCTGGCCAGCCAGTCTAGCCTACTTGGTGGGTTCCAAGCCAGGGAGAGACCATCTCTGAGAACAAGGTGGATGAATGCAGCCTGATTGGCCCCCAAAGCTGTCTTCTGCCTCTCACATGTGTATGCACACACATGAACACACAGGAAGGCGTATGAGCCAGCAGGTTCTACAGACACGTTCCAATGAGAGAAAGGAACAGTAGTTTTAATCAAGAGGGCCAAACAACGTATGCCTATCCCTTCCCCTCCATAATAATTTTCTGTTTGCCATAGTTTTCTCCCCACACCCCAGTCACAAGTCACCTGCAATTTCAGATTAGAAATAAAATCAGCTTTGTAGGGTCTTGGAGGGGAAATGACTCCATGAAGTTGATTCTGGTCCTTGCTTCAAGTTTTTGCTGAGGCTTATGGCTGCCAGAGCAGCATACACCCCATGCTGGCCACTGTGGCTTTGGGAAGGAGGGAAGTGGCCTTGCAAAAGGACCTCAGAAATAAAAAGTCCTTCCCACCAGGTGGCCCAAGCCCTTCGAGTTCTTGAGTGCATCTCTTGTTTCAGTTAAGGCATTGAAGGCCTTAAAAGTGCCATTTTGCTAGGAAAATTATCTGACATCCTAACCTTAGCATAAAAGTACATATTATGTGGGTTCTGTGGGAGATGTGTGGTAATGGAAGTGAGTGATGAGATTTGGTCATTTTCCCACAAGGGTATGTCAGCATGAGGCACTTCAGGAGGTAGGATATCTCTGGGCCGTCTCTAGCTTTATGCATCTGTATTTCTACACACTTGTGTCTGAGGGACAAGCATTGCTGCATGAATGCCATAATGAAGACCTGGGAACTTACCCAGCCTTGATACTTTCTTTAGCTTGGCCTTTTGTACACTATCCAAGATCTTCTGATAGTCCTAGAATCAGGAGAGGAGCTGGTGGCTGAGATATCTAACACAGGACTGGGTCCTAAGTACAAGTCCAAATCTTGATGCAGGAGCAGACTTGGAGACAGCATCAGCCAGTGAGTCACAGACCAGAGCACTGGAAAATAAGACCTATTGAGGAAGGGAGCTGGAACATGTGGAGATGGGGATGTGTGGATGGCTCAGCAATTAAAAGCACTTGCTGCTCTTCCAGAGGACCCTAGGCTTGAGTCCCAACACCAACCTGACAGCTTACAACCATCTATAACTCCAGCTCCAGGGCGTCTGATACCCTCTTCTGACCTCTGCGGGCACTGGTATGTACTTAGTGTACCAGGCAAGCAGATACTCATATATACATGGGAAATAAAAATCAATAAATCTTACAAAGAAAGAAAGAAGTGGAGAGCTGAGTGCCAGGCACATGGTTGTGGCAGCTGAGTAGAATTTTGCAGGATCTGGGGTTGAGGTCTCTTGACTCTGAATATTCAGTCTGTAAATAAGAGAATGAGGCTCTTGAAGCTCTTGACTCTGCAGAAGACAAAGAGTGGGATTCGAACCCTTACCCCTTGCTTTCTTCCCTAGGTTTATTGGTCAGGGTGTATGGATGATGGTTTACTGTTTCCTATGGCAGTAGGTAGGCCTTGGGGCAGCTCCAACGATGGTTGGTCAAGGATGCCATCAACTCTTCAAGCTCTGTCTCTGTCTACTGTACCATTAAAATGCTGGCTTCTGTCCTTAAAAAAAGAAGTCTCATGGTAAGAAGGTGACTGAAGTTCAGGGGACATATTCCCACAAAATCACAGTGATGAGGAGAAGAGGAGGGGACCAGAGAGGAGGAGAAAGATAAGAAAGTCACAAGTGGCATTTAAAAGTCAGGCATAGCCCTATATGAAGAAAGGGAATGTATCTCTGAAGCGCCTGGTAGGCATCTCCAATGGCCTGGGGCACACATGCTCACTGACACTTCTAGAGTGTAGGGAGAATGGGGTAGCATGTCAGAAAGCCTGGCATGAGCATTAACATTCCCATCCCCACTCTTTATTCAGCTGGGTTTTCAGAACTAATTTCTGACAGAATGCCTGGTGCACAACACAGGCTCGCTGAAAATGGATCCTTTCATTTATAGCCTCCACAAGTCAAGAATCCAGGAGCTTGATCCCCCATCACAGTCTCAGATTCTTAGGACATGAAGGCCACACAGCATGAATGATGGGAGTAACCAGTCTTGACCTAGGTTGGGTGGTCTCTGTCCTACTGGGCCCCATGACAGGGTGAAGGTGTGGCTGTAATGAGGACAGAGGGTAGTGGGGGAACAGATCTGCTTTGAATTGCTTCCTCTTAGCCTTTAAAGCCCTACAAAGATCTATTTCATGAGCCTGCTTAGAAAGGTACTCATCCACCATCTCCTTTTCAAATAGTGTCGTCATGAAACGCACAGACATGGAACACGGAGAGGTGGCCAGATCCTGCTCCCTACATGCTGGCCAGCACAAGGTGGAAGGCTGTGCAGTCCTATGTAGCCATCCTAGCCAGTGGGTTAAAGAAACCAAGTGCCCAGGATCAGTTTTGAGGCTCAAATTGGGATGGAGACATTTCAGAAAGAAATAGGAAAACATGGCTTTGGAAACCATAACAATGTTAATCCAGTCCTGAATGGGCCAATAATCTTTTGCTGTAAATGGGAATCAGACTCTCACAAGGAATAGTCACAGGATGTGGACATGTCACCCATGATGGTTAAAATGCTACACATCTCTTCATGTGATACAACTTGAACCCATGAAGTACAGAGCTTGAACTTCTCATTTCCTCTGAGGTAGAATTTTTCTGTGTTGCTTTTTAGGCTAGCCTTGAACTCTCACTCTTCCTGCCTCAGCCTTTTGAGTGCTGGGATTACATAATCCACCACATCTAGATAGACTGAACATCTGCTGTACCAGAATGGTTAAAAATGGTATACAACAGAGCAGCAAAACAATTCCAGCAAAGGGGAATGTTCTCCAGGATCACTGGCGCTGTCAACTTCACACACCCTGGGGGCTGAGCTAGATTTAAAAAGGAAAAGAAAACTGATAAAAAAGATAGCATCATTTTCTGGGGTGAGATGTTGCTTCAAACCAGCTCAAGGACATTTTGAGGACACATGGGAAATCTGGGCTGTTGTCTGGAAGTTGGTTGAAATAATGATGTGAAGACCACTGACTGAAACAAACAAACAAACAAACAAACAAACAAAAAGCAATAAAATAGTGTGTGTGCTCATTGTGTTGATGCAGATTGGAAAAAGATGTAGGAGAGTGTGTGCTGAGGTGCTGGGCAATCTCTCCAGGGTAGAACCCAAGAATGTTTATTTCTGAGTTTCACTTATTTGCATTTTACAGTTTTTCTATGGTGACTCTGTTCTGTTTCTATGATACCAGTTTACTTTAAAAATTAGAAGTTGTTAAACTGAACACACAGAATGGGGAGAGAATGGGAAGGCATATATGGGTTAAATGTCAGTTTTGCTGCAGTCTGGCTCAAAGGACACAGCCTTGAAGGACAGCCGCATTGTTTATGCCCTCCCTTTCTATTGCTGCAGGCTGCTCCAAATGACAGGCTCGGTGTCCTCTGTGACTGTCACACAGCCTTATTCTATCTGGCCTCTCCCTCCCAGCAGGACTGTTTTCTTGGTTGGTTTCTTAGTTACTTATCTTTTGTTGCAATAGAACACCATGACCAAGGCAACTTATGAAACAAAGCATTTACAGAGTTCCAGATGGGATGTCCATGGCCATCATGGTGGGGGCATGGCATCAAGCAGGCAGGTATGGCTCTGGATCTGTAGCTGAGAGCTCACTTCTGACCCACAGTAGCAGGAGGCAGAGAGAACTAACCAGGAATGGAGTAGACTGCTGAAACCTCAAAGCCCACCCTTAGTGACACACCTTCTTCTTCAAGGCCACACCTCCTAATCCTTCCCAAACAGTTCCAACGGGAGACCAAGCATTCAAATATGTGAGTCTATGGGGGCCATTCTCTTTTAAACCATCATATAGTAGGTTCTAGACACGTAGAGCTTCTGTTCAAAGCACACAGGATGTGTTGCTTTTAGGAGTTGGAAGGAACAGCTTCCTTCTTCCCTTCCCAGTAAATATGGAAGGCAAGAGTTGTGATGTATTTAAGGACAGAGAGCTAGGGAGTGGGCAAGGGACAAGGGCCTCTGGGTGCATAGTTGAGTGTTTTTCTTATAATAAATTGATTGACTCCTGAACTCACCCCATGGTTAATTCTCATCTCTAATGCCAGGCAGGGGAAGGGCAGTGTGGCTGGTACCATCCTGGCTTAGGATGCTTGTGCCCCTCTTGGAATGGTTTGTCTCCCTGCAAATGTCATTTTCTGGATTTGAAAGACACTTACATTTTGGAATAATGGATTAAACGTCTAAAATGTGCTTTTATGCATTTTTAGGGGATTCTGTTAGTTCAAAATCAAGTCCAGCTGTAGGGGTGAACGTGGCTTCTTTCTCTTTTTTTTGGAAAAGGCAGTGACCTAATGATCACTTACTTGGGGGAATAAAGGAGACACAGTTGTGTACAGGCTAGGGCTTCCGTCTGAACCAGGTGCACCTTAGAGAAAATGCTTTCTAATTTATTACTGTTATTACTTCAGACAGGGTCTCACTATGTAGTCTTGACTGGTCTAGAGCTTACCATGTAGAGCAGGCTGGCCTTGAACTCAGAGATCATCCCACCTCTGCCTTCAAATGCTGGCATTAAAGGTGTGTGCCCACCTACCCTTCAAGATTTATTCATTTTAAATGATGTGTATGTGTGTGTGTGTTTCTAACTTCTCTACCTATCCAGTGTGGTACAGGGTGTGTAAGACTACTCCAGTGACTTTCTATGTTACCTCATTCGACCTTCTAGTCCCATGAGGGGGTGCCCCTCTTTCCAGTTTACAGAGAAAATCTAGAGGCAAAGAACACATAACTAGTACAATTTCATGCCTGAGTCTGAAATTAGGCTTCGAAATCCATGCCCTCTCTATTCACCACAGATGGGAAAGCTTTAGAAATCTGTGTGTCTGTGATTCTAGGATAACAGGAGACATGGGGCTTCCTTCTAGAACTATATACAACCATTTATGCCCAATCTCTCATTTCTGGGTAGAGTAGATGAGAGAACAGAATTTTGTTTGTTTGTTTGTTTTGTTTTGTTTTTCGAGACAGGGTTTCTCTGTAGCTTTGGAGCCTGTCCTGGACTAGTTCTGTAGACCAGGCTGGCCTCAAACTCACAGAGATCCACCTGCCTCTGCCTCTGGAGTGCTAGGATTACAGGCGTGCGTCACCACCGCCCGGCAAAAAAAAAAAAAAAAAAAAAAAAATTAACTCGACATTTATTTTCCTTTCTGCAGTGTGTGTGTGTGTGTGTGTGTGTGTGTGTGTGTGTGTGTGTATGCGCATACTTTATGAGAGGTAAACTCCCTTTGACATTGGATATAAGAGTTTGATTCTCCATTACACAGATATCAGCAACATGTTTCTGTGAGATAGCCATGTGAGGTAAAAATACTCCCAAAAGGGAAAGTTCTGGAAGCAAATTGGCTGCATACAAAATGAATAAGAAAATTTAATAGTGGGTCCCCTCCACCCGCCGGAAGCTCCAACTTCTGTGTGGTGTTTGTGGGAGTGGGTGTGAGGTAGTTTTGCTTCTCTGGGGTCCTGCTTCATTGCTGGGTACTTTCAACTTCATTTAGAGAGAGCATGGGCATGGTGCCTGACATGCTGAGAGCTGAAAATTACCGTCCTCCAGGAACACATTAGTCTTCATTTGCCAGTTTCTTTGAAGTGTTTCAGATGGCAAGGCATTTTTACAGCGTACATATATTGCTAGGGTTGGGCGAAAGTCACTTCTCACTCTGAAGCAAAGATAGGCCTGTGGCCTTCTGTTCCCCGAGGAAATGGATCGTAGAGTGTGAACTTTCTAAGATAATGTGAGCCTGCCATTGAAGTGAGAAAAAGCACACGCCTTTAATCCCAGCACTCGAGAGGCAGAGCCAGGCGGATCTCTGTGAGTTCGAGGCCAGCCTGGGCTACAGAGTGAGTTCCAGGAAAGGCGCACAGCTACACAGAGAAACCCTGTCTCAAAAAACAAAACAAAACAAAAAAATAAAAAACCAAGTGAGAAAAAGAGTAGTTGAGCAATAATCAGAATATGAAGTGGTCGCCAAGAGGCACAGCTGTGTCCCTAAAATTCTTAGTGTATCCTTGAATGTGTTACCACTATTTTCTTTTTGGTTTTTCGAGACAGGGTTTCTCTGTGTAGCTTTGCGCCTTTCCTGGAACTCACTCTGTAGCCCAGGCTGGCCTCGAAATCACAGAGATCCGCTTGCCTCTGCCTCCCAAGTGCTGGGATTAAAGGCATGCACCACCACCACCCGACTTTACCACTATTTTTTAAAAAAATCAAATCATAACAAACTTTAGATTTTACCCACCTCATGATGATGCTATATGCGTTAAGTTCACACACAGCAGACTCATGGTCACTGCCTGTTCCCTCTCTAACTCATTCATTAAAATCATACATTTTTCTTTTTTATATTAATTGAATGTGTATGAGTGTTGCCTACATGTATGTATATATGCCATGTGCATGCAGTACCCTTGGAGCACAGAAGGGAGTGTTGGAAACTTCTTCCTCACAGTAAGTCTAAATATATTTTTCTAGTTTCTAATCATTGGCTCTTGTCTTTAGATTAGACACCTACAGACAACGTAATCTTTCTTTGATGTTGGGTCCCTGTATACTGCGGTTTCTCTTCACAGTGCCCTTAGCGACTAGGGGAGGCTCCTGGTAGTGTCTCAGCCTTGTGTTGTATCTTCCTCGCTCAAGGCAGAGTTCCTTCTGTCCCTTGAACAGGGTGTTCCCTTTTTTGCCTCTGGGACTTGAAATATTTCCCTTCTAGGTGAAACTCTCCTCCTTCTACTGCTCTCCCACCCATTCATTAACATCATTAACATCAGTGTGCCCCGTCCCAGGGAGGTCAGATGATCTTCATGTGCCAGGTTGGGTGTCCCCTTTGTGAGTTTTGGAGCACCTTGTACCTTTTTTTAAAAGATTTATTTATTTTATTATGTATACAGTATTCTGCCTACACACCACAAGAGGGCACCAGATCTCATTACAGATGGTTGTGAGCCACCATGTGGTTGCTGGGAATTGAACTCAGGACCTTGGGAAGAGCGGTCAGTGCTCTCAACCTCTGAGCCATCTCTCCAGCCCACCTTGTACCTTTTACTTCTCAATGCTCTCTGATGCTGTTAGAACAAATTCATTGAATGAATTTTTAAATTAAGATGTATTTATTTAATACAATTTTAATTTATATTAAATTTTACCCATAGTAAAAACTTTTATTTTTACTTAACACAGCTTTTAATTTTTATTAATATTTATTTAATAATATTTTAATTTTTATTACATTTTAGTTATCTAGTTAATACAAATTTTACTTTCTTATTAAACTTATTTCTTATTTAATAAAATAATTTTGTTAAATTTTATTTATTAAATAGAATTTTAATTTTCGTTAAAATGTATTGTTAAAATTGCTTGATAAAAGTTTTCCTTCAAATGCAGATGTTGTAACAGCAGCAGAGGATATCAAGGAATTGAACAGTACAGGTGCCCTCTTCACCCTGTAGTTTCAGGAGTGATCATGACCCACACTGCTGTTGTCTCTTCCACTTTCTCAGATTGTTTTGAAGCAAAGGCCTGAAACCATATCACCTTATCCAAAAACTCAGTGTGTATTTCTAAAAAATAAATAAATAAATAAAACTTTTTTATTTCTCTCCGGGACGGGACACACTGAGGCTAAATGACGTCAACAAAATGGATGGGATTGCTGTAGGACCATGTTACCTGAAGGAACGACCTACTAGTTAAAACACCCTACTTTTGTGGGTTTTTTTTTTTTTTTCTTTTTAGATTTATTTATTTAGTATACAGAAGAGGGCACCAGATCTCATTACAGGTGGTTGTGAGCCACCACGTGGTTGCTGGGAATTGAACTCAAGACCTCTGGAAGAACAGTCAGTGCTCTTAACCGCTGAGCCATCTCTCCAGCCCTGCTTTTGTGTTTTAAGTGACTCACTTCATCTATTTTGCTGGCATTCTGTTGGGTTTTAGCTAGATCAGTGTCTTAATCGGTCTAGGCCACTAGAAGAATATCACAAAGTCGGTGGCTTCACCAGCAGGAAGTTACTTCTTACAGATCTTGAGGCTGAAAATTTGAATTTAGGAAAGGCAGTGTGGCCAGGTTACAGGGAGGTTTACCTCTTAGTTATATGCTCACACTGGGAGAGGAGGGAGGGGGACAACTTATTCAAACACATATAGCCCTTCCCCCCCCCCCCCCCTTTTATTTGTAGATAGGGACTCATTATGTTGCCCTTGCTGGCCTATAACTCACTATATAGACCAGATTGTCCTTGGAACTCAAAGAGGTTCACCCGTCTCTGTCTCCTGGGTGCTGGAATCAAAGGCAGGAGCCACTACACCCCACTATTTTTTGTTTGTTTGTTTTTTGAGACAGGGTTCCTCTGTGTAACACCCCTGACTGTCCTTGAACTCACAGAGATCCACCTGCCTCTGCCTCCCAAGTGCTGGGATTTAAAGGTGTGTGCCACCATACCCAACCTCACTCTAGTTTTAACCAAAACATTGATCCCACCTTCAGGGCCCTATGTCATGACGTAATGATGTAAGAATGGATAGAAGGTGGACACAAGATGAGGCTATGTCAAAGCCTCTCTTCAAGTGTCGGGGAAGTAGTAGCCACTGTGGGGCCACATGAACAGCGTTCAGATCCTGACTGACATTAACTGGCTCTATTTTGTGGACCAGGTTGGCCAACAGTTCAGCTTCTTTGTCTGTAAACTGAAAGTTTAATGAAGATTGTATCAGACACAGCACTCGACACACGCTAGATCAGTGGTTCTCAACCTGCGGGGCACGACCATTGGAAAACACGTATTTCTGATGGTCTTAGGAGCTGAGACATGGCTCAGTAGCAAAAATACAGTTATGAAGTAGCAACAAAAATTAACTTATGGTTGGGGGTTCCTAAGACCATCAGAAATATGTGTTTTGCGATGGTTACGACCCATAGGTTGAGAACCTCTGCACTAGACGCTCAGTATTAGGGAACTGATTTTCTTCTACACTCAGGATTTCATAGGGCTGGATCCATAGTCTTTGCTGACGTGGAGATGTACCACCAGGCTGCTGGTGATATGGAGAACATCTGGGCTGCAGGCCACCACTCCTCCCCCATCAGAGCGTGCGGTCCCTGCCACAGCTGCCTCCCACTCCAGTTTCTACCTCTGTGTCTGGGATGGGACTGAGACTCTCACCTCCTTTATTTAGGTCGGAGAATAGGCTCAGCCGTGCTCCCTTTCCGTTAGCCTGAGTTCACAGGACACGCTTTCCATCAGACGTCAGAGGCTGCATCTTCTTTCAAACACAAGGCAAAGCGTCTTTTTCCCTTTTTTTTTTTTAAGTGGGGAGGTGACATTCACTGGATGAGGGGAAACTGGCTCATTTCCTGTCATGCCTCCCAGGAGGCCACACCATCAATACCATCTCTCAACTGCATTAAGCATTCCTCAGTATTTCTCTTGGTTCATTTAAACTTCAGGCATCTCAGCAGATGTGGTCCTTCTTTTACTTTGTGGGACGAGGACTGTAATTATACTCTGCTACCCCTCAAAGATTGCCTTCAGCAGCTTTCTCTGTGTCCTCTGAATTTGTTCTTTGTCCAGCCTGAAACTCATTTAAAAACAGCCAGGCTCCCCATTCACAATCTCTTTATCTATTTTGTGATTTCAATTTTCTCTTCCCAATCTTGGGCTCACTTTTCCCAGTAGCGTAGCAACGATGCTTTGAGACAGGGCAGGCAGAGGCAAATAGCAGCCGCAAGAACACACCTGTTCTGGTGGTCCCTTGGCATGGCGTCTTGGTCTCTAGAAGATGCTATACAATGCTTATTGTGACCCGGGACAAACAAGGAACAAATGATAATAAAATGTTATCTTCCCTTCTGTCCACAAGCTTCTGATTTTGAAAATGCCATTTCATTGTGGTTCTTTTCTGGTTTGCGAGTTGCAGCCATTTATTTTATAAGCCATCCTCAAATGGTAATTTATTCTGTGCCATCTTTATTTTAAAACATTTTCAAGGTCAGCCATCGGCCCATTTATTTTGAAAGGTGACTGGTGAATTGAAATTACAAAATGATTATGACTTTGTCACTTTAAACATGGGCTTTAGAATCTAGAGACTTCCTCTTTTTGCATTCAGACACTTGGGTAGCAGTCACCAAGGAAATCGACGTCTTTGAGCTTTATTATGGTTCTCTACACACGGGTATCGGGACTAACAAAACACCGTGTGTGAAAAGCTCTGAAGAGAGTCTCTGACCGGAAGTCTCTACAGCTTCACTCATCTCTTGCTTTGAATAACTTCTGATTGGACTGAAGCAATTAATTAACTTCACAGGGAGTTAATTTTTACAGATTTATTTGTAAAATTATGACAACGAAAGGTAAATTTGTTGATTGGGTTAGTATATACTTTACATATATGTTGTGTGAATACACATGTATGTATTTCCTAACAAAGCTCAGTTTTTTCAGTTGTTATAATTTTTTTTTTTCAAGACAGAATTTCTCTGTGTAGCCTTGACTGTCCTGAAACTTGCTCTATAGACCAGTCTGGGATTGAACTCAGAGATCCGCCTGGCTCTGCCTTCTGAGTGCTGGGATTACAGGCGTTCACCACCATCGCTCAGCTCTCTTTTTAAGATTTATTTTAGCTTGTGTGTTTGAGTGTTTTGCCTGCATGTATGTCTGTGTCCCACATGCCTGAGGCAGTGGTGAGCCGCATGTAGGTACTGGGACTTGAACCCAGGTCCTTTGCAAGAACAATGAATGTTCTTAACCACTGAGCCAACTTTCCAGCTCCCACTTAAACATTTTCTAAAAAAAAATTTATTTATTATTTATTTACTTATTTTTAAAAGGAATGGATCTTTTAAAGAAAAGATTATTTATTATGTATACAGTGTTCTGCCTGCATGTATGCCTGTACACCAGGAGAGGGCACCAGCTCTTATTACAGATGGTTGTGAGCCACCAGGTAGTTGCTGGGAATTGAACTCAGGACCTCTGGAAGAACAGCCAGTGCTCTTAACAGCTGAGCCATCTCTGTAGCCCCACTTAAATTTTTTAATTTAAATTATTATTTTATATGTGTGAGTGTTTCTCCATATATGTCTGTGCGGAGGACAGAAGAGGGCATCAGATTCCAGGGACTGGGATTAGAGATAGTTGTGAGCTACCATTTAGGTTCTGGGAATCAACTCAGGTCCTCTGGAAGAACTGCCAGTGCTCTTAACCAATGAGCCATCTCTCCGGCCATCAGTGGTTATACTGTATGAACATTCCTTCTGGACTATTCGCCTGAGGCCTGGTCAATCTACATGTCCTTTGTTGTAGCCAATTGCAGTGGTTTGAATGTAAAATGACCACTTGCTATTACCACACCTCTGACCAGGGAACCCACTTCAGAAACCCCCAAATAAAGCAGGAACCCTAAGGAAAGATGATTGCTAGCTGGCGTGTAGGCCAACTTATATTCAGGTAGCTTTCAGAGCCACCTGTCTATGGATGGTGCCACATACAGGGGGTAGAGCATCCTATTTCAATTAACAACCAAAACTCTACCTCACTGACATGCCTACAGGCCAGTCTGACCTAGACGATTCCTCAATTGAGCAGGCTGTCCTCTCCGAACAAATGAATAGCTGTATCAAATGAATAGTTCAAGCTACCAGCCAGAGTGGAAAATACCATGGAAGGTCTCTCTGGTAAGGACTTTGGGTTTCCTCAAGTCCTATGGACTTGGCTTAGCAAGGAGGGCTTTGAACAGAAGAGTTCCCTGCCCCATGAACAGTTAAAGGGTTCCCCTGGTTTCTTGGAGGAGCCAAAGATGGGCACAGGTAGCCCAGTCAGGTGGTTGCAGAAAACCTGGCTAGAGACATTTGTGCTAGTGAGAAGTGGTCAGGCTATTTGGGTGTCTTGCAAATAGCACCAGCAAAGCTCGTTCTGGGCAGTGGTCAGTGCTCATGAGGCAGTGTCTGTGAGATCCAAACTCCAGGGCTAGGGATGGAGGAAGGTCATGAGAGACCAGGGGTTTTAGGATTCCAAGAGTCATAGGCACGTAAGACATATTTAATTCACAGGGACAGAGGCTACTAAGCAAGTCAATGCAGGAGGCATCGAGGCACCCCCTGGCACACACAGGACACACATGCCGAGCAGCACCCAGCTGCACAGGCAAAGACACTCATATGTGACCTCAAGGCCATATTTTTGGAGAATCACAGGAAAGTATCATTCTACCAGGAAGAGTTATGAACAGATTACATCTCTGCTTGCTTTTGGGTCCCCGAGATGTCTGATGTCAGCCATTTTTTCAGAGGTCCAGCGGTCACCATTGTTACCCATTTAGGAGGTCCATACCAGCTCTATGATGTCTGAAAACAGCCTTGATGTTATGGTCTTCTGTTCTCTCATTTTTGGTTGTGAACCCAGCCCTTAATGCTGAGCCATCCCTCCAGATCCTGGCCTTCTCTTCTCTACAGTATTGTTCTTCACAACCCCAAACACTTGACTGATGTCTCCAACACTACCAAGTTTCTTGAAGATGTCTTGTTGAAATGGGAGTTTCCACAATCTCCTGATTCATAAACATGGTAAACTGTAGACGTGTTACCAAACTGTGCAAGTTAGGAAAGCAAACACACATACAAAACAGCAACCACCACAAAAACAACAACAGAAACTGAAGGACAGTTATTGTTGAGGAATCATGAGAGGCAGGTGGAGTGTTCCCACCTGACCTGTCACTGGATGATTGTTACAATCAGGAAGAAAAGCAGCAGATTGCAGAGGACTGTAGAGGCATGTGGAGGGAAACTGGGTATTTCATTTGTTTTGATGCTGTCTACAGTGACCCTGACTTCATAACTTTGAAGGTCAAGCCTGGCACTGTACCTGCCTTAGTACCCTGGGGACCATTTCCAAGGGAGTCCCGTCTTCATGTGGTCCTGTCTTCCACTGCATGTGCCCACAGGGGTCTTGCTAGATGTTCTGCAAGTCACCCCCTCACTCCAGAACCTTTGATGATACCACTGTTGCAAGACAACAGCCCACTGGCACCCACTCTTTCAGAGTTTTATGTGACCTATCTCTGGAGTCTTCTTCCTTAATGCTGTCCTCTCTGAACAGCGGTCCCCATACCTGTCCAGTGTTGTCCCCTCTTCCTGTCTTTCTTTTCTCTCTGGAGAGGGAAGAAGAGCCCAGGTCTGTCTGCCTTGCCAGCATCTTGTGACCTAGATACCCCGTCAACATTTGTTGATGATGATGGGTGGGTTCTCCAAGTTCTTGTTATGATTAGATTTTGAATTAATTTCAGGTTTATTACAGCCATAAAACCAGAATTGCTCCCCACCTTGGAAAGCAGAGTTATGAGTCAGATTAGTAACCCTCAGAGAAATCCTACATGGCTCCCTTCCTTTCCTGGCTTTCTGAGATTTTTGAGTAAATATATACCTAGTATCAGAAGCCTGCAAATACCATGCTTACTGCTCCATGATTCCAGCAGGTTGCCAAACACTGAACGTATATTTTCTAAGTTCTCTCGTGGGTTCTGGTTTTCTCCTTTCCCTCAGCTTAGAGGACACAGGATTTAATGCCTCCCCCCACCTCTCCCTGATTTTTAAGTATAAACACTGAGAAGGGGCTGGCAGCGGTGGATTTCTACACTCATCCAAGGCGTGTTATTAAAAGTTAATGTATTTCCCTCGCCAGGTTTGGGACTAATGTAGTGATCAATTGAGTGAAGATGCTCAGACAGTCTGCATAACAAGAAACCAGCCAACATAGAGCTAGAAGACTTCCTGGTTTTCTCAGGGGAAGGACGGGGACTCAGTAAGTCTTGATGTCAGTTTTTAACACACAAATCCAGGGGAAGTGGGAAAGCCGCCTTCTGGGTCAAGCCACCCCAGGTTCTCAGCTTGCGGTCTCTCTGTTGCTGTTTCCTGGTTTGGGGGTCAGCACCCTCATGAGAAAGCTGAGATTCCTGGGTGCCTGTGGGAGGTTAGAGAGAAAGCAAAGAGCTCCTGTGGCATGGGGTGTGTGTGTGTGTGTGTGTGTGTGTGTGTGTGTGTGTGTGAGAGAGAGAGAGAGAGAGAGAGAGAGAGAGAGAGAGAGAGAGAAATGGAGTCCTGGGGAGGGTTAGAATGCTAGCCTGTTACTTGATGACTTGGTTTGTTCCTTATCTATTGTCTCATGACCCTCTCCAGGGGTCAACAGTACCAGAATCTGAGTTTCAAGGACCAACTACCAGGTTCCTGCTAAGTTGGTGAAAATGAATAAAAAATACTTGGTTTCTTTTTCTTCATCCTTTTATCTGTTCCTCTACCCACTGTCTTCCCTTTAAGCTCCAGCTTTTAGAGCAAAGGGACACACTGGAAACGGTTTGTTGAATGCGAACAATAAATCGATCCTAAGACAGTGTCACAGGACATCAAAGGGTGGGATAAAATTCCGTTATAGGAGACTTCAAATGACTGTCTCCAAGTTCTAGTGCTGATGAAAAAGAAAATGGACTTCCTCCCATGATGCCTTGTCAAATGACAAACTGAACGAGAATGGCTGTGAATGTGTTTTGAACACACTGGGACCTGGAGCGGATCAGGTGTCCCAATGTTCTGCTGGGTTCGTGGATTGTCTGCGTCAACAACTTACAGGCACCCTATGTTCTCAGCAGGGCTGAGAAGTGAGAGGTCCACTTGTAGGATGTTTTCAAGTGAGGCTCGGCTGAATCTGCAGAGGGCCAGCTGAGCAACTAGCTGCTGCCGGAGGTCCAAAGAGCCTTCACAGGATGGGCTCAGGCAGGCAAGCAGCTGAGCAATAAGGGCCAGTTGGGGGCTGATTAAAAGGAAACCAGGGGCCCCGTGGCTGTGGCCCACGCCTTTAACCCCAGGAGGCAGGTAGATCTCTGAGTTTGGGGCCAGCCTGGTCTGCAGAGTGAGTTCCAGGACAGCCAGGGCTCCACAGAAAAACCCTGTCTCAAAAAAACAAAATCAATCAATTAATCAATCAGGGGGCCATGGGTGATTTACATGTATGCAGTATGCAGATTAAGCAGTTAATCAGGACAGTGGTTGGCTAACAGATGAATGATCTAAGATGAACGGGGAGCCGGGGTGGAGAGAACAGCCTCCACAGCATGGGCTTGCATCCCTCTTCTGAAGCTGCTTTCTGACTTTGCAAATGTGCTTCGGTGCTCCGTGCTGGGTGGGGGGTGGGGGTGGGACTTGACCTTCTGATTGGCAAAATGGAAATCCTAGGTCCAGCCTCTCAGGGTGCCTGTGAGGATCAGAGGCAGCATGGGTGGAGCTGTGGCTCAACAGGCAGGAGTGATCGCTGTCACTCAAAAATCAGTGCAGAAGCTGACTCAGCTGTCAATTCGGGAGCCGGATCATGCTCCTCAGATGCCAGTGCGGCCAACACTGGCACCTGGAGAGCCCGTTAAGGGGGCTGGATCTAGTTCACTGGGTTGGAGCGTTGGGGAGCTGAGGCTACGTGGCGCTGACAGACTGCCAGGTTAACTTCCTGGACAAGTTGACTAGCAAGGACCTACAGAGTTAAAACAACTAGACTATGGTGACATTAAACACATGGGTGATGGTGAAGTGATAGAGTGGTCACGGTAAGCCTCCAGCTAGCTGTAGCTGCAGAGATCACGGTCCAGCCTCCAGGCTGGGGTTGCCTCCTTCACATCTGTGGGCGGTCCTAAAGGGGGTCCTTCAGACTGTGGGCGGTCCTAACGGGGGTCCTTCGCATCTGTGGGCGATCCTAAAGCCAGCTTGTCAAGGAGGCATGCTCTTTAGAAAGAGCAACTGTGGAGCTGTGTCGCTTTCAATTGTGCAGGATGGAGGAGCCCCTCCCAGGCGGGTACCAGGGGCTGCTGTCACATTTTAGTCACCAGGGGTGTGGCCAGTTAGTGCGTGGACCTGTAG
Source organism: Onychomys torridus (assembly GCF_903995425.1). Taxonomy (NCBI): domain Eukaryota; kingdom Metazoa; phylum Chordata; class Mammalia; order Rodentia; family Cricetidae; genus Onychomys; species Onychomys torridus. Next base: position 52,104,609 of record NC_050460.1, read on the forward strand.
GGGCTTCAGTTATCGGGGACCAAACCGAGTATGGAGCATAAAGTGGTAAAGAGACAGTAACCCCTGAAAGCAGCTCAGAAAGGCCATTGTGGAGAAGCCCAGCCAGAAAGGTGGCCCTCTCTAGTGTTCCCTAAGGAGAGCAGAAAGTCCAAACGCGCACAGTATGTTCTCTGTGGGCCCTGGAAGCGCGTCTTCAAGTTTTATGAGAACATTCCGGTACTTCCACTGATATTAAAAATTTACTGCCCACGCCTTGCTCAGCTCAGCATATTCTTTTAGAAATGGAACAAGATACCACCTCATCCTTCCTGGGCATCAGCCTGTCCAGAGCCCTGGCAGCCAATGCCCTTCCTCCTTGCCATGAGCTTGTCTCTGGCTCCTGGGGTGGACACTCATCTGATACTTTGGTCACATGACTTCACTTGTGGCTGTCCACTAGGAAGTTCTTTTCAAGGGTCAACTGTGGGGTCAGTTCTTGGTACCATGTTCCTTCTAGGTGTCTTAGCAAAGTTGCCAGTCTGTGGCTGTAATTTCTACTCGTCACAGCATGACTGGGCAAAGATAATGGCCTTCACATAAATAAGATCGGGTGAGACAAGAAGGGGAGGTTCACTGCTTGCCTACCTTCCCGTCTTCCCTCTCTTCATTTGCCCTTACAACCCTCAAGTTTCAAGACTCCTTCAAGCTCATAGCTTTCTTGAGGCTTCTAGTCTGTCTCTAAGTATTGAACAGGTGCAGTCTCTGGTGCTATTGAAACTATAGTACCATTTTAAAAAAAAATTGTGTGTTGAGTGTGTAAGTGTGTGTGTGTGTGTGTGTGTGTGTGTGTGTGTGTGGTCAGGGGCACATCAACGTCTTTCTCCGTCTCTCTCGCCCATTTGGCTAGGCTCGCTTCAGGGATCTTTCAGTTTTCTCACATGGTGGAAGGTTAAAAGTCAAGGAAGTTGGCTGACTTCATCATCAGGCCATTGTTTAATGTTGTTAATCCCGTGATAATGCAAACATCCCCCAAAGGGCCCACCTTCCAACACTACTGCAGAGGGATTAAGTTCCCCAACATTTGAATTTAGGGGAACACCATTCTGAAAGCCTCCACATAGGTTCCCATCTCAAATATATCCCAAATACTTCTCAGAGCCAATCTGTTCCCAAAATAAGAGGCATTCACTTCGAACTGAAGAACAGTTCAATCCTAAAATCAATGGCAGGCAGCATCATGCTGTTACTAGTGATGTTGGGGTCAGAGCTGGATCCTGACAGGTCTAATGATGTCATGGATCTGAGTGACTGTCTCCAACAGATATGCCCTGGCTATGACAGGGTAGATGAGGTCACAGCTGTGGCTGTGTGAACAAGGTCCTCCTCATTTGTCACTGGCCAGGATTCAGGTCCTACAGCATGAGTTATCACTTTAATAACCAAAGGGACATTGAGATGGTAATGAGAATATTGTGGCTTTCTAAATGAAAAGCCATGATGTAATACATTTCCCCTTGAGAACGTTAATTTGAAAATCAAGTCCTAGTTAATCTAAATGGAGTTAAGTACAAGGAGCAATGAAAAATCAGTAGCAAAGGCTGCTTTTCTATGGATGTGAACACATCTACATAGCTCATAATTTATTTCCTAGGAAACCAGGGATGGTTGGCAAGAGATCTGGTGCAAATGAGTAATTTCTAGTGATTGATTATAAAATGCACCCAAATAGAAAGAGATGAGAATATTTTAAGTAAGAATGTTGATAATAGGCAAGATTATCCCGGGGTGGGGGGCGACCAGAATTGGGTTTCAAGATGATTTGAGAACTGGAGACAATGGGGGACCTTTCAAAGGTCCTGACATCTGCCTTTGCTGATAATTCTCTGTCCTCCTTCATGTCCACTCTCTGCCACTGCCTTGGTAACAGACTCAGTTTCCCTACCTGTCATCCTCTACTTCAAAGCCTTGGTCTCAGTGTTATAATTTGTAGCCATTTCCTAGCTACACGACCACACATGTGCTTTCCAGCAGTCAGGCAAAATGCTTAGTCACCCCAGGGCCTTGTGTCCTACTTAATCTGAGCCCCGCGTGGTCACGTAATCTATGCATATGTGTGGTGTGGCTCTGTAAGTCCATATGTGTATGTGTGGGGGTGACCTATAAAAGTAGATTCCACCCATTGCCTGCTCTCTCTCTAGCACTATTCATTTCTGGTAGGCCTAGTCAAGTTCTTATACTTCCCCCTCCCTAATAAAACTCTTGGAGTGGGTTCCATTGTACCTCATGTTCTCTTTCACCCGGGGTAAATAGCGCTGCAAATAAGTAACACTCAGAGGATAGGGATTCTGTGATCCCGGCGGCATCCCCACATCCTTGTTTCTCCACTGTTGCTCCCCATCAGGCACGTCTTGGCCACCTAAATGTGTTCTCTTACTCTCATGGCTGATGCGCTTTCAGTGTCCTGATGCAAGATACAGTATGACCTCATAGATAGGTACTCTGTGATCCGTGCAGCATCCCCGCATCTGCATTTCCCCCACTGCCGTGCTGACTCTGAGGTGCTGCTGCATTCTGCATGGCTTCCTGTATCACGACACTGAGAACACATCAGCCACAACAATAAGTGAACACCTTCAGATGGCCAGGAAGTGATGGGAGGTACCTCAGGGAGGGCTTGAGCCTCCGGGATGTGTGTTATAGCTGAGGGATACGCTTCCACCCGCCTTTTCAGCATCTAAACCCAGAAATGAGTTTCCAAATTTTGAGTCAAATTACAAAACTCACTTTAGAATATTTTGGCAAACACATCTAGGGTGCAGATCACCTCTATTTAAGCTAAAAAAAATGATGAATCTCAACCACGTGCATTGATCATGAGACATACTTTGGTGGGCCTTGTGGGATGTTGAGGTGATTTCGCAGGCATCATCCACTGTCTGTAAGCTCTGTCTGCATCAGGCTCATGAAAGACAGTGAAGTGAACAGACTTCTATCTGTCTTCAGAGCCCTGAAGCTTTGTTCCCACAGCCTGTGGGACTTTCACCTCTTTGGGGAACACAGACTATAAAATTACATTTCCTGCCACTTGGGGTCAGTGTTGTGTTCCTGATTACTGCTGGCAATCTAGGTTTTTGTTTTGTTTTGTTTTGTTTTTTTGTTTTTGTTTTTGTTTTTTTAAAATGTTAATTCAGGACTGGGTGAAAACACCTGTATTGTGATAACAGTTAGGATCTTGAGTGAATCTGCTGGCTTCTCTCCCCAGTTGCCAGCTGCATACTCACTTGGTAGCAGACTTGTTGGCCAATCCATTATCATTCCCTTGAATACCTTCTGGACCTTTTCTTGCTCATCAATGCCTTGGAGGAACATGAACAGCACAGGCAGCTTAGCATGCACACAACAGGGACTGAGGCATCACTTGCTATAAAGGAGATGGACAGTGTTACCCCCCAGCAAATTCTCCTCATCATGAGCAGCAGAAGTCATTGAAACTTTAGGTTATAACTAATTATTTTATGCAGAAGAGGATAAAAGGGGTTACTATCCTTGACTGCACATCAGAGTCTCCTGGGGAGACCAAATAAAGTCTTGCCATTTGGGCCTTAGCAAGAGCGATGAGAGCAGGGACCTCAGATGTGAGCACTTCTCACATTCTTTTCTTTGAGTTGAGTCTGCTTGAGAGGCCCTGGGGTCAAACAAACACTCAACATGCTGGAGTCTATAATACAGAATGATTCTAGAAGGAATGTAGGCTGAAATGAGCCGGTCATCAGAAGAGTTGTATTCTAGTTCCTTCTCTTCTGATCATTAGTGTGACTTTGAACAAGGTACGTCACTATTTAGGGTTCTTTCCCTATTAATGCTATAAAGGCCAAAGGTCATGGGATATAACACTTAATTAACAATGGATATTTATTATTATATTTACCTCTGTGACCACAGTGTTAAGTTTCATTGTTATTTACGGAGCACCATGGTCTTTAAGTTTTTTTTTTTTTTTTTTGGATTTATTTTACAAGTTTGAGCACTTGCCTCTGTGTGTGTGTGTGTGTGTGTGTGTGTGTGTGTGTGTGTGTGTGTGTGTGTGTGTGTTTGAGAGAGAGAGAGAGAGAGAGAGAGAGAGAGAGAGAGAGAGAGAGAGAGAGAGAGGTGTGTAGTACCAGTGGAGGCCAGAAGAGGGCACCAAATCCCTTAAAACTGGAGATAGACAGTTGTGAATCACCAAATCACCATGTGGGTGCTGGGAATTGAACCTGGGTCTTTTGCAAAAGCAGCCAATGTTCTTCACCACTGAGCCATCTCTCCAGACCAGCATTCTTTTCTTTTTTCTTTCTGGGTTTTTGACACCTGCTGTTAACTGGGCTCCATGCTGAAGTCAAGCCAGACAGTTTGAAAAGGACATCGTCCCTCATAGTGTCTCAGGCATTTGGATACTAGTTCCCCAGTTGGTAATACTGTTTGGGGAGGCTTAGGAGGTGTGGCCTTGTTGGAGGAAGGATGTCACTGGAGGTGGTGGGCTGTGAAAGTTTTAAGAGTCATGGCATTTTGAGTTTGCTTTCTTTGCTTTATGCTTGTGGTTCAAGGTGTGAGCCCTTGGCTCTCTGCTCCTGCCACCATGCCTTCCCTCCACCATCACAGATTCTAACCCTCTGGAATTGGATGCCCAGATAAACTCCCTCTATAAATTGCCTTGGTCATAGTGTTTTATCACAACAATAGAGAATTAGCTAATTTACCATGGCAGCAGAATTACCTAGAAGGGTGGAAGGTAGAATCTGCATTTAAACAATGCAAATTCTGTCTTGGCATGGGGGTGAGTGCATGTTCCTTGTCTTGCCATTAAATGCATCCCAGGCCCTGGGCATTGTATGTAAGATCAACAGAGAAGTGTGTGAAGTGTGGGGAGAAGAAGGTGGCCCTGTAAGGGACTAACCCTTACATATAGTTCAACCCTCGACATAATGGCTAACCCATTACAGTAAAGCTTTCTGATAATCAAGACCCTATTCCTGAAAAACACAGGGTATTGGGGAAGAACCAAAGTACACCCTTACATTGCCAAAAATGCAAACAGGAAGCCTAAACTTCCCTCTGCCTTGGCTGAAGATAATAAAGCCCTCCTTCCCCTCCTGTGGAGGATGAGCGGCATTTCTCTCTCTTGCCCATGCTGAAGAGCTGTCACTTCTTAGAGCATGAATGTTCACTGCAATGACTTGGAACTCATGAAGTAGGCTGCTGAATCTCACTCTCCTGGTGGTGAAGTGTTGATGTAAGTGCTCATCTTTGACCATGAGCCCAGCGTCACACACTGAAATAAAAGATGCAAATCATATCTGGAGTCTCCTCACACCTAAAACATTGAGAAGTCAATGAAGAATCACTTATGCCGTGAAGAGATGATCCTCAGTGAGATGAGAGATACCTAAGCCCAGGGTATTGTGACACCCCTCCCCTGCCCCTGACACCCCTCCCCTTCCCTACTTAGTGTTGGCTTAGGCAGTGGTTCTCAATCTTCCTGATGCTGCAACCCTTTAATACAGTTCCTCATGTTGTGGTGACCCCAACCATAAACTTACTTTTGTTGCTACTCTATAACTATAATTCTTCCACTGTTATGAACCATAATGTAAATATCTGGTATGCAAGATGGTCTTAGGCGACCCCTGTTGTGGCAGGGTGCTGTGTTGTTGTTCCCTTTGGGGGAGGGGGCCGCGTAGGCACAGAGTCAACAACACAGACTCTGGGAGAATGTGGAAACAACAAGCTCAGTTTATTCAGAAGAGGCAAGCCTTATGTACCCTCCACCCTGCCCCAGGGGAAGGTCTGATGAATATGCATCTGCTGGTGTGACATGGCTGCCTCTCATTGGTCCAGGTCATCTCAGATCACGTCTCAGCTGCTGTTGCTAAGGCCCTTAGGCAGATCCAGGTTGGCTCTCAGAAAGTATCTTATTAATAGTTTGGGCCAGCTGGCCTTAAATCCTCTTTGGGATGAGTTATCCCACATCCTGTGAAAGGATTATTGGACCACCCCACAGGGGTCTTGACCCACAAGTTAAGAACCACTGGCTTAGAGGTCTGTGGTGGGTAAGTCAGTGACTTCCATGGGAAGGGGATGCATAGGGAGGGGAAACAGTGCTCATCCTCTTCTTGGGGCTAATCTTAGTTATGGGAGTCCCAACAGAACAGGCCTGGAAGCTTCCCCAGCCTTGCCTCCCCTGTGCCCACCAGAACTCTAGGTCCATTCATGCTGTTCCTTCACAGACCCCAAACTACCCCAAGAAAATGTTCAGGAGAGCTGCGGGGTGGGTTTTCACACCCAGATGTTCTTAACCCATATGGTTATAAGCAGGTGCCATCTGAATGGAACACAGCTGCCATCTGGCCTTCTTCTTCTTTAGGATGTGGAAGAAAAGAGCAAATTGACATTCTTCCATTCAGAGGCTTATAGAATCACGAAAAGGCTCTGATCTGGGGGGTAAAGAAAAATTCCATCACTGTGCCTTATAAAATTCCTCCTTCTGGTGAGGGCAGGCCAAAGTCATTATTCTCTGTCTTCTCAGAAGTACTTGAAAATGGAAAGGGTTCTTCCTGCCCAACTTGTCCTGTTAATCAAGAGAACAAGGTCACCTTGAAGCCATACCTAGATCGCTTGAATACTGAACTTCTAGATCTCCTGCCTGGCCAGATTTCTGGGCTTCTGAGGAGTCATCCTGACAGACAAGGTTGCACCAGAAGGCTATGCTCCAAGCCCCAGCCTTAGCAGCTGCCCTGAGGCCACAAGGGTCCCCACAAAGGGGACAAGGGAAGTTGACCACGAGGCTCCATCCCACCGGAAAATAGACACATGGTTTTTCGGTCTCTCTTCCCTGTCTCCTTTTGGAGGAGAGCAGAGAATCACCTGGGAATGCTTTACCCATTAAGCCATGCTTTTTCTAATTTGGTCTGATTTGGACTGCTAAGTCTGTGGAGAGGCTTATGGGGTGCAAAAACGTTTCAGTCAGAGCATGTATGACACCCTCAGGTGGATCTTGAAGATAAGCAGGCTACAGGAGGATGTTTGTGGTAAGTGTTTAGAATAGCATCTGTTGCTACTGAGATGGGATGGTAATGAGTTAGGGGATGTAATGACCCAGGACTTGGTAGGAAATGAGATAATGTTGAGATGTGAGGATACTGTTGGTTCTGTGTTCATAGAAGATGGGTCCTGGATAATGAGCCACATGCATAAAATAAGACTCTGTAATAATGGATTGTTTAAGGAAACAGCCTCCACAGTAGAGAGCTTTGAGGTACAGGATATGGAGGTGACCTCGGGATGCCTAGGATATGCCCTAGTGAAGCATGATCCTAATTAGTCTTAACAATAAAAACTCAGAGTCAGACATCCAGGTTTTTTTTTTTTAATTGAAATCTGAAGATCAAAGAAGCAGATCAGCAGCCACTAGATTTCCTACCTCTATGAAATCTCAGACCAAATAGGGCATCCTGTCTCTACAAATCCTCAGACTGAATGGAAGACCAAGGTTCTGCCTCCACCCACCTTATATTCCTGTTTCCATCTCCCTAGTGCTCAGATTAAAGATGTGAGCCTCCCATGTGCTGGGATCAAAGGTGTGCACCACCACTGCCTGACCCTGTTTCTCTTTTAGACTGGATCAATTGGTGGTCTTGAACTCTTGATCTTCCTGCTTCCTCTTTCTGCTAAGTGTGTGGCACCACTGCCTGACTTCTATGGTTAACTAGTGGCTAGCTCCACACTCTGATCTCCAGGCAAGCTTTATTTGTTGGAACACAAACAATGTATCAAACAACACCCTATTTTTAGGTTACGACAGAATCCTCAGAAAATGTGGCTGAAATCTCAAGTTCCTGTGTCCACCCAACACCACTGTGACCAATGAAAAAGTGTCCCCAGTCACAGAAATGCAGTGCCCTCTCTACCTGTCCACTCCACCCTTAGCGCAAGAAATGACTTCTGGTCAGAAAAGGTCATTAGGTCAATCAGCAAATGGACTTAGGATATCTTGAGTTGGTGGGGTGAGTGTTGTGAGAAGTTAAGGGGTCTGCCTCAGCCAGTACAATTTCTAAATAAAAAAACCAACAAAGTTAGTTGGGGCTCTTGGCTAATGTGGCAAAGATGTTAACTCCTTAGACCATCAGACTGTGACTGGGAAGACATGAAGTTGGAAGGAAGGGAGAGCCGTGTTGTCTATCCCTCAACTCCAACAGAGCCAGGTGCTTCGTGGCAAGATGACCATTCTAGCCCAGGAAATCACTGCTTGTATGCTTCTCTTACTCTACCGTTCTGCATTCATGAAGATCAGTTTCTTGTCCAGGCTTATGGAGAGATACAGAGATGAAAAGAATGTAGGAGAACCTTCCAATCCTCCATGACTCAGAGCAACAAAACTTAGACCCACAACAACCAGTTGTTTGACCCCAGATAACACAGTTGGGTCGAAAAGCTGGCACTGCGAACCAAGAAACCAGGCTTTCAGTTGGAGTTCCTCAGAAAGACTGGGCATTGGAGGTTTGTGGGCATGGTGGTTTGAATGAAAAAATGACACCCACAGGCTCATAGGGAGTGGCGATATTCGAAAGGATTAGGACTTGGGGCCTTGTCGGAGGGAATGTGTATGGGGGTGGGCTTCGGAGTTTCAAATGCTTAAGCCAGGCCTATTATCTCTTTTCCTGTTGCCTGCCAATGCTGATGTAGAACTCTCAGCTCCTTCTCCTGCACCATGTCTGCATGCATGCTGCCATGCTTTCCTGACATTTATCTAGGTGTACACAGGAATCAGCCCTAAGCTTGTCCCTGAAGATCACCCTGGATGGTGGTCCCAGTCATAAAAGAGCAGGCTGGGAGATGTAGCTTTGGAGAACCCCTCTGTGAGATGCAGTAAGTATCTCTCAAATCAAGCTGCTGAGCATCTCTGGGGTTATGCAGGTGATGTGAGCACAGGTCAGCAAGCTTTGTTTTTAAGATGTTGACTCTGGGTGTTTTTTTTTTTTTTTTTTTGGTGGTGGTGGTGGTGGTGTATGTGTTGCTTAGAAGAAGCACGTGCTCTTAGGTTGACCCATGTGTGCACAGGTGCCTGTATAGGCCAGCAGAGGGAATCTGATGCCCTGGACCTGGACTAACAGGCAGATGTAAGGCACTGGATGTGGGAGCTGGGGACCAAACTCAGGCCTTCTAGAACAGGAAGTGCCTTAACCGTGGAGCCATCTCTCAGCCCCCAGTTCTCTATTATACCCAACATGCTGTGACTCCCATGTCAATTTCTTTGGCGTCTTCTCTCTTTAAAGGCTCTCAGTACACAGACCAATTGGAATCATGCTGTTGTTAGTGACTGCAGAGCCACTGGGCTGACAGCTCACAACATAGGGTACTTCCCAGAACCCACATAAGCTAGGCATGGCAGACCTGACGCTGCTTGGTAAATGCAAAACAAGTTAAGAACTTGGCAGAGCGTGCCAAGATAGGCTAGTCTAGATATGGCTTTAAAATTCGAGTCAGAAAGTCTGCAGTCACCTGATGATTTAGGAAATCTATGAGGGAAAATGGTTAAGAATATTTCTGAATTCTGCAATTAAGTGAAGAAAGAGGCAGTGTAGAGCAACCTGTGGTCTCAAGGCCCCCCTTTCCAGCGCTGGTTTGGGTTTTGATGAGGTAGTCAAATGGTGATAGCTAATGTCTTCTTTAATTCACTGCTGCTGTGCAATAGTGACAGGAAAGCCAGTTCTGATTATGGCCACACTTTCTCTCATTGTCTTGACTGCAGTTTCTGAGATCACGAGCAAGACCTCATTAGCCGGTGTTGAGAAGGTTATTCACAATATCCACTAATCAGCCTCAGCACCCATTCTGTTCCTTCAATCTCCCTGGAGAGTCTCATCCGACACACTGGAATATCGGCTATGCAGAAAATCACCTTTAAATACATGGGGAAATGTATTTAATTCTAGGAAAACAACCTGATTTAGTCTCTCCTTTGCATAATAGTTGAAATGCAGCAGGCGTTGCTTATTGTCACTCACAAGAGAAGATGTACTTATGTGCTCACCTAGCCTTCAAATCAACCCCCCACCCCACCCTATTCCAGAGCCTTTGGGTTGCCATAGAAACCGCATGGCCTCTAGCTGAGATTCCTCTGAGACTTAATTGCGTTTGGAATTTCATAAACTCTCTATTAACCTTTGCCTGGCAGGGATGGGTGTGAGGCAAAACGAGTTAGATTAATAGCTTAAAGTGATGCGTGTGCCCTGGTCCTGTGTGCCTAATGCTCTCTTTCAGTCAATTAAGCATGCGTGTGACTGGGCACTAGAGTGTTACTGTTGATGTGTTTCCTTCTCCTTGGGAATGCAGCCAGATGCAAAGACACAAAGCTAAAAGATGTGTCGTTTTCAAGGGGGATTCGGAAGGGAGGTCTGTCTGTCTCTCTACCTTACATGCTTTGAATGCATCAGTATGTTTGGATGATTCATCTTGACTGGGTTCAAATCACCTAGGGGACACACAGCTGGGCATGCCTGTGAGGGAGTTGCCAGGGAGGGTTTAACTGAGAAGAGACGACCAACCCTGACCATGGGCACCCAGCCTTGCGTCCTCTGCAAGAGCACTACACACCTTAACTACTGAGCCTTCTCTCCAGCCCTGGCTTCTCCCTCTTCAATAGCCTTATTTTCATCTGTTAGTCTTCTTACGTTTATCTATTTTGTGTTTGAGCCTCTTTACCCTTTGGAATTCTCTCTTTGCTTCTCCCCTTTCAACCTCTCGTTCTGTTCCTCTCCACACTTTCTCTCTCTTCCCCACCTCAGTCCCCATCTCATCCATTTAACACTGCTCACTCACTTATCAGCTCACACTTTAATAAAACTAGAAGTCAATAGCAAGAAAAGCTGCAGAAACTGCACAAGTGCATGGAGACTGAACAATGCGCTCCTGAATGACCTAGTGGGTCACTGCAGAAATCATGGAGGAAAATAAAAGTTCCTGGGATCGGTGATGTGGATACTTGTCAAAAACTATGAAAGCTTGGCCTTAGCTTAGGCTTGTTCCTAACTGGGTCTTATAACTTATAACATATCTTTTAATCTATGTTCTTTTATACGACTCAGTTACCTTTACACTGCCTATCCTGCTTCCTCTGCATCTGGCTGGTGACTCCGCCTTTCTTCTTCCCAGAGTTCTCTCTGTCTTCCTGCCTAACTATTGGCCATTCAGCTCGTTATTAAACCAATCAGAAGACGCCTGAGCAAAGACACATCTTCACAGTGTAAACAAATATTCCACAACAATGTAGCCTTGACTTGTAGCCTTCCCAGGTAGAAGAGGCTGACCTTGAAATCATAGAGATCTGCCTACCTTGGTCTTGGTGGTGCCACCTGGCCCACAGCCCCGTTTTATGCTCCTGTAGCTAGAGTAAAATCTGACAATCACTGTTAATCTTCTTCTTCATTTTTTTTTTTTAAATCAGGTCTTCTTGTTGGAGTAACACATAATTGATTAATTACATGAAAACCCTAACTTACTAGGGAAGCAGTTATCAATTCTAAAGCTTCCAAGAGACACAGTAAAACTCAAAGAGCTGCCAAGATTCAGTGTTCTGTTCTGTTCTTGGATCATTTCCTCACGTCTACCTCAAAAGCCAAGTGAAAGCCATTATCATTGTCAATTTCTGCTTCCTCAAACACTTCTTGACCTCTGAGCACCTGGAGGGACACACAGTAATATTTCATAGGACTGTACATGTACTGTATAATCCCACTTATACTAGCTATAGAATAAACAAAACTAATTTCTGCTAGAAATTATCGAAAAATAATTTCACACTTTAATCGTAGAGATAATTGTACCAGGCCAGATAGCATTCTCTCAAATGCATGTCCTTCTTGGAAATTCAGAATATAAGCATACAAGGAAACAAGGCCGTCACAGTTGTAATTGGATCAGAGGCTGTATACACTAGGTGACCACCCTTAATTCCATAGGACTGGTGTTCTTCCTTATGGGAAAAGGAGAGAAGATATAGGAGCAGGAACCATGAGAAGACCACACAGAGATGGAGGCAGAGGTAGGGATACCCAACGCCACCGAACCCCAGAGTTGGTTAGATGTGCAATTGTGTTCGAGAGAGAAGTACAGGATTTCCTCAGAACCTGGACAGAACACGATCCACACATCCATACCCTGATTTCAGACTGTGGGCTCAGAACTGTGAGGAAATAAATTTTTCTTGCCTTAAGCCTCTCTAGGTCCAGTACTTTATTATCATAGCTCCAGGCAAGAGATGCCATACTTAGAATAAGATGACCTATAACATGACCTTCGAGATCGGCCAGGTTCTAGGTCCCTGTCTCTGTGTTATCACTCTTATCCCCAAAGGAATAATCTAAAATCAGACTCCTGACAACATCCTCAGTGTCCCTTGGCGGTCTGACTCCACTGGCCGACACCATCACCGTGGTAGGAAGGGCATGCAAGCGGCCATCTTGAATAGGCAAGACAGGAGCTGCCCTTTCCCCAACTGGACAGCAGGATGGAGAAACAATCTGCAGTGTTTCCAGAGAGGTCACCATGCAGCACCCAAATGAATAAATTATTAAAATACATAATGTGTCAGTAAATTTCAGATGTGCCATGATGGGTGAAAGAAGCCAGCCCCCACCACGGAAACATGCACAGAAGGATTCCATTCATACCAAGTTGCAGAGTAGGCCCAACTGATCTAGGGAGTAAGACCAAAACAAAACCAAACCCAGAATTTTCCTGCAGCGTGGTGGATGCCCTCCTGCAAACTAGGCATGGAGGAAGACTGCTGATCTTTGCTGGTGAGATCTGGTGTGGCAGATGCCAGAGCAGCTTCGTGGACAAGCCCATCTGAGGCACAGGGTCAGGGGTCAGTGGAGGAACTAGTCTTCCTGTTGCTTAACCTGCTCAATAAACATGTGAAACTGAAGAATCTACACACAAACCCGGCGTATCTATGTGTTTATATTCATTATCTCTAAATTCCTGCAACTTGTACCATGTAGTTTAGCACCTGATTACATGCCATATGGTAATGTGGTCTAATGGGTGCCATCTTATTACTCCAATCACACATGAGAACACAGCAAGCAAGTAACCAAGAGAGTGGGAGAGCAGGTGGATGTGAGATTTGAGAGCATTGGAATGATTTTGGAAATTATGCAGTAAACGAGTACTCGGGCTCTGCAAATTTTGCAGCCAGGATTCCAAACTGCAGGAGGTTAGTGATAATAGTCAAGAGAAGTGAATGAATGCACCCAACAGCATGCTGGGCTCTGGGGAGGACACAGTTCAATAGGCCACATGGGTCACCCTCATCTGAGGACACATGTTCTGAGTCCTGATGATGGTGTGAAAGCGTGGGTAGTCTGATTCTTACACATGTGATGCTCTTTCCTGTACATATATGCACCTATGATAAAGTTTAATACAGAAAGTGAGCCTACTAGAGATTGACAATTAGGAATAAAATAGGGCAACCATAATAATATATGCACTATAATAAAAGTCACATGGAAGTGGTCTCTCTTTTAATATTATTCCACACTCACCTTTTCTGTGAGACTATGAGTTCTAAAGCCCGTGTTAGGTGACAGAGGCAGGTGAATGATCAGGTCCTGTGAACAACACTCGAGGAGACGTGAACTAACACTGTGCACACTGTTACACAGTTTGACGCACTGTGGTATTGTTGGGCACCCGCAACAGCCCAATGGAATGATTGCACCCAAATTTTGCATGGTGAGGCTGCCAGCTGGATTTACTTACAGGAGTATAGGTGATTCAGTGTCAGCTGCATCATTGCAAAACTCACCCCAGCTCAGGTGATAACTCACAAAAGCCACGTAGCTCCTGAACAGGAAGGCAGGCAGGTCAGCTGGCTGGAGAGTCTTCTCCTCAAAGCATTTCTTGGCTTGGGGGAAGGGCCTTGGGACTCTTCTGTTTCAGGAGTTTCCTGAGACTTGTGAGTTTTACTTAGTTTCTGAACCTTGAGGAGCCTCCTTCCAGAAGGGAATGCTTCAGTTAGGAGGGAATTGCTACCAAGATGTAGGTACCGTGAGAAGGATTACATAATGTTACTGAGGAAGGATTACTCAGTAATGTTGGGGCTACAGCACTTGAACTTACCACCCAAGGCAGTGATTCTCAACTTGTGGGTCACAACCCCAAACAATCCTTTCATGGGGGTCGCCTAAGACAATCAGGAAACACAAATATTTATATTACAATTCCTAACAGTAGCAAAACTACAGTTATGAAGTAGCAATGAAAATAATCTTATGGTTGGGAGGGGGGGTTCACTACAACATGAAGAACTGTGTTAAAGGGTCACAGCATTAGGAAAGTTGAGAACCACTGATCCAGAGGAAGACCAGGTGACTGTGATCTAGGTACTACATACAACAAGCAGTGACCTGGATAAAGGATAATTTGTGGTGATGGGGTAGTGGCTCCTGGTGGGATGGAGCAGGATGGTACAAGATACCTTCAAACTGCTCAAAACAATGCACAGTTTAAGAGGGATGAATTGCTTCTTTCTGGAATTTTTCCATTAATGTCAGACAGTACTTGTCCTGGACTACTGAAACTGCCTCTCAGGGAGTACCCACAGGCTTTGGGCTGAAGAAGTTCATTTTCCCACTGAGAAGAAAAGACAGAGTGTAACCAGCACACTGCCAGGAGACAAGGCTGGATCATCATTGCCTTAATTTGTGGGGGGAAAGCCGAGGCCAAGGATTTGTGGGGGTGAATGTTTTTATCAGACCAGAACTATAGGTTTGTATTTTTGTTTGTTTGTTTTTGTTTTTACAAGACATGATTTTTCTTTGTAGCTTTGAGCCTGTCCTAGAACTCTCTCTATAGACCAGGCTGGCCTTGAACTCACCAAGATCTGCCTACTCTGCCTCCTGAGTGTTGGGATCATAGTATGCGCCACCACTGCCCAGCTGAATCATACAGATTTAATAAAGAATTGGTGATGTGGGCAGAGACAGAACGGACAACACCTCAGAGAAAGAGTGTGACGGGGCAGGATGGTGCAGAGCCTCCTCCATCTTGTGCTCTTGCTGAGGCCATTTCCAGGTTACCTAGAATTCTGATCTCCTTGATGGAGAATCCCACGGCAAACTACCCAACTCTTCTAGGACCCAAAGGTCAGGATGTCCTAGCTAACCAATATTAGCCTTTAAAACTGCTTGTTTGCGTGGTACCTTCTCCAGCTAACCGTCCATCTTAGCTGCCTGTTTGTGCAGAACGCCTCCAGCTGACTAACATTTACCTTAGCTTCCAATAAAACTGCTTGCTTCAAACTGCTTACTCAACGAAGCCCTCCCCCCCAACCCTCAGCTGCTGAACTAGATGCCCTGGCAAGGTATCTGCCTTTAAAAATCCTATGTTTTAGATACTTGGGTCCACACCTAGGTCCCCGAATAGTTGGGTATGGTCCCAACTGGCTGGGATAAAGACTCCAAGAGGCTATAAACTAAATGTTCATCTCCAGTGAGGCTACCTGTAACAAGAGGAAGAGAATAGTGTCCCTGGGAGGGAATGGGGTCCTTTGTGGCACCCAGGAAAAATTACCTGGCCCCTTTGCCCTGGGCCACTCAGGTGGGGTCATATCTGCAGAGGTCAAGAGGTCAGCTCATAACCTCCTTGTCATCCCAGAGGCCAACCATTAGCAGCCAGGTTTTCATTGCTGGTTAAAGGCATCCCCAGGCACCAGGGCAAACTCTAAGTTAGACTCTGTCTGCTAGAGAGTGGGGGCTTTTGATTTTGGTTAGGGGCGTGGGGCTTGTCTATCTTTGGTCTTTGTGTTTCTACAGCTTCCCATATGCAGGGCATGCATTGCTGGTCCATGGTGGTGTCATGACATTATGGCACTCCCTCTTATGAAGTACTCCATACCTCATGATGTTGTCCCCTGGTCCTCCAGACTGCCAGCAGCCAATAGTCTCCACCTGGCTCTGAGGGTATGACCTGACACCCTTCACAGGATGAAGGATGTCTGCATAACTTAAAGACTTGATCCCATTCTCTGTCTACTGGGTTTGAATAATGGTGACAGCATCTGTGGTGGCCCAGTCTCACAGACTGCAAGGGCGATGACCAGGATTCGCCTTGACTTGGCCTCTGAGATGGCCACCTTCACTCTCTTCTACTTGGGGAAGTATTTTGTACTGAGAAAAAAAAGAAAAAAAATTCCATCCATTCTCTGCAATAAAGCTTCCCACAACTTCTTTCCCGACTTAATGGGCTTTTCCAGAACGAAAGACAGATGAAGCCGGAGAACAGTCTGCCCACGAAGGACATATTGATTGCATCAAATTTGCCAGGACAAAGTGCCGGGGAAAGTTTTTGAAAAGTGATAAAAGAATTCAAGAGTTGGCCAAAGTAATTGCTTGGCCAGCCATCTCTCGGCTGCTTGATTTCAATTATTTCTTTCTTGCATTCTAGTGAGCGACTCTCAAATTCAAAGAGATAGATGGTGTTTTCTATGAATTCTGATTATTTCTTTTTAATCTCCAGTGAGGGATCACAGCCAGTTTCATACATGACAGTAATTTATGTACCCAAGAGATGCAGATTGGATCAGATCTCAGAAGCTAATTAAAGTGAAGAAAAAGACCTTAGAAAGCACCTGGTTAAATCCTTCCTTTCAAGGACCAGAGAGGGTACACTTCTTGTCTGATAGCACACAGCAGGGTGAGTATGCAGAGAGGATCACCAATTACATTCCCGACCTCTTTCCAGGTCCCTCCACCATTATAATGGCCCCCTCCGCCATTATTGACTCAGAAATGCAGCATGGATATTTCATTCCTAGAACTGAAAACAAAGACAATAATAATATTAATTATTATTATTATTATTATTAAATAATCCTACACATGTGGCACAAGCAATGAGGAGGGACTCTGCGGAAACTCAAGGCTAGAGAGGGGTTTGAAGACTCTTCCTGGTGTCTTCAGTGGTCGTGCGTTTGGAAAAATGATTTTTGTGATTTTTGCATGGCATGGGAAACCGAAATGAACAGGCATAGGACATGAGCCACGAGGACGTCTCTCTCGGAACAAAGCATGCTGCCATGGTGGTTTGAATGTGGAATGAACCTCACAGGCTGGTACCCTTTGTCCAGCAGGTGGCGCCTGTTCTCAAAGGTCGTGGAGCCCCTATGAGTTGGAGACTCGATGGAGGAAGTGGGCCTTTGGGAACAGACCTTCAGGTTTCCTAGCAGGGCCCCACTCCTGTTTACTTTCTGCTTCCGGACTGTGAACACAATGTGACCAGCTGCTTCTCACCTTCCCTCTGTGATGGATGGACAGATTCCTCAAACCATGAGCCAGAGCAAACCCTTCCTCTCTTACGGTGCTTTCTAGGTGTTTAGCAACAAGAAAAGGAGCTCAATCACATGGTTATGGTTTTGTTATGTATCAACAAACCCGAGAAGTAAGCCTTCCAAAGTGGGATGATGTGAAGTGACCTGAATGGACCTTCCTTAGTAGGGTTATGTGTCCCAGAATCCTGCATTGAATTGAGTTTCTCTGAGACCACCAACTGCAACTTGTTCCTACCCTGTCACCCCGGGAAGGACGAACGGTATCAGGACACAGCTAGTCATCTTCCTTCTGGACTGGTCTGACACTCGGCATAGAAATCTAGCCGAGGCGGAGACTAGAATGTTGCCAGCAGCACAGTCCCATTCTCGTTTGTACTTGGGTAGGAGAGATCGCCTCCTAAGCGTTATGCTAGAACATAACATTTGTGTTCCACTGTTCATTGTTAAGCCTCCCACTGGAACAAGTCCAAAGCTCAGACTCTCTTGTCCATCACCCAGGGAATCTCCCAGCTGGACAGACACGCAGATCTGCTTCCACATGACTCACTGACGCCAGCTGTTGTCAGGGAAGCCGAACCTCTTCCAGCCTGTTGATATGTTTCAGTGGCCAATGTTAGTTACCTTATCCCCACTGAAGAAAAGAGTTGGCGTCTTCTCCTGAGGCCCTTGACATTTAACAAAGAAGATGGGTCATTGCTGAGGGATGCAAATTCTCAATGTTTTTGAAAAGGTTAAAGGCTGGTGATGGATTGTTCTCTTGCTAACACCATTAACATTAAATTGGGAAGAGCTTCAGGTCTTCAAAATACTTGACAGACTTCACGAAGATCATTCCATGGTGGCCCTAAAGGCCCAACCTCTAAGTCAGACTGAGGTTTCCATTTTACATATTGAGTGATTCTTTTTTATAAAATTTATTATTATTATTATTATTATTATTATTATTATTATTTACAGCCCAACCACAGTTTCCCCTCCTCCTCTCTTTCAAGTCCCTTTCCAACCTCTCCTCTGTCCCCATCCACTCCTCCTCTGTGTCCGTTCAGAAGAGAGCAGGCCTCCCATGGATATCAACCAAACATGGCATATCAAGTTACAGTAAGACTAGGCACCTCCTTTCATATTAAGACTGGGCAAGGTAACCCAGTATAAGAAGTAGAGTCTCAAAAGCAGGCAACAGAGTCAAAGTCAGCTCCTGCTCTTACCATCAGGAGTCCCACAAGAAGACCACTCAACTATAACATCTATGGAGAGTGCCTAGGTCAGACCCATGCCAGCTCCCTGATTGTCGGTTCAGTCTCTGTGATCCCCTGTGAGCCCAGGTTAGTTGATTCTATGAGTTTTCTTATGGTGTCCTTGACCCCCATTGAACACTTCTTAATCTAAAAGAGTATCAGCACAGTTTTATCACGGGATAATTCAGTATCTTAAAGTATCTTCATTTATGTGTACCACGAGTGGTTTTCAGTATACTTACAGAGTTGCTCATCAATGTGATCAATACTAGCAATCAGCATTCCTCACTAGATCCAGCCCTTGGTGATCATTAGCTCCATTTCTGTTCTTGTGGCCTGGCCTGGTCTGAGCTCTACATACATTATGCAAAGTGACCCTTTGTGACTAGCTCTTTTCACTTAGCACAAATAGGTTCTGGTTTTCTTCATGTCACAGTGCTACAGTTGTTTTGAGAGCTGGATACTATCCTCCTGTACAGGTGTACCACATTTTGTTTACATGTCCTCTATTGATGCCGTGAACCATTCATGCACAAGTCTTTGCATGGAGAGATGCTTATGCCTAGGAGTACAATGGCTGAGTCACAGCATTGTGGAATGCTATTGTCTGGATTGTTACCATCTTGTTAAGAGAAGCAGTGGTGAGTCATGAGACCCTCAAATGATGGGGCTCATTGATGTTCCCTAAAAGAGGGAGGCACTGGGGAGTGTCACTGGACTTTCACTTGAGACAGAGCAGTTCCTTCTCTCCTGTTCCCACACCTCCGTTCCCAGCAGTGTGTAACTCTGTCCAGCTTCATCTGGTCTCAGGTGGTGCAAGAGTATGTATGAAGTGGAAGGTTAACTGTAGAGGGGACTCCATCTGTACAGCTGTGGGGAAGTCGTCATCCATGCTAGGTGTGTGGTGGTTTGAATAAAAATGGTCCCCATGGACTCATAGGGAGTGACATTATTCGAGGTGTGATCTTGTTGGAGGAAGTGTGTCATTAGGGGTGGGCTTTGAGGTTTCAGAAGCTCAAGCCAGGCCTAGTGGTTCACTGTCTCTTTCTGCTGCCCATGGATCCAGCTGTAGAACTCTCAGCTACCTTTCCAGCACTATGCCTGCCTACATTCCACCATACTTCCTGCCATGATGATAATGGACTAAACCTCTGAATTGTAAGGCAGCCCCAGTTAAATGCTTTTCTTTATAAGAGTTGCTTTGGTTATGGTGTCTCATCACATCAATAAAACCCTAAGACACTAGGACAGGACTTTTTGGAAGTGCAGCTGTTTGGGGGTGGGATCACCCATGCTTCTATATGAAAGCCCAATAAACAAGCTCACTGGTTCACTGAGATGGACTTGGGTGGTTGGATGAAACCACTACTGTGGTCAGTTGGAGTCCTGTCTAGGGAGAGGGGGAGTTTGCAAACATCTCCCTGGGGAAGCGACAGCGTGCAAATACTTGGGAAGACCACATTTAACCTTTTGGAAATGGGCCAACTATTTTCTAAATGAGACCTACCAGGGGACATTCTCAGCTGCAGTGTGTGAAGATTCTAGTTTCATCACATACTTTTCAATATTTTTAAAGTCTATCTTGATCATTGTCCTCCGCTGGGGCATGCAATGGTCAAAGCTTCTTCAATCTGTATTGACATGCTGTCGTTAAGTGGTTGTAATGTTCTTGAGTCCGGATGGAGTCTGTGCCAGGGGTAAAGGGAAGCAGGAAGCTCCAGGATGGCACAGGATTCCACTGAAGGTGCAGGAAACAGATCCTCCTTGTTGCTCTGTCTCTGGTGCTCAGGATTAGAACAAGCACATAGTATGCATGTTAGATACTTGAGGCTAAGTTAATTCATGGAAAACCTACTGTGTGCCTGCATGGATATCAATGTGGAGGTAGCAAAGACATTGCAGCCTGTGCCCAAGACACTCATCTTCTATTATTTTTGTCAACTTGACACAAACCTAGACACACGTAGGAGCTCTCAGTTCAGGAATTGTCCTGTGGGCATGTCTTTAGGGCATTTTCTTGATTGTTGATTGATACTGGAGGGCCCAGCGCACTGTAGGTGGTACATCCCTGGGCGTGTGGTCCTGGCTGTATTAGAAAATTAGTTGAGCAAGCCAGTAGGCAGGGCTCCTCCATGGTCTCTGCTTCAGTGCCTGCCACCGGGTTCCTGCCCAGCTTACAATCCTGCTTTGATTTCCCTCAGTGATGGAATGCGATCAGATGTGCAAGTCAAATAAACCCTTTACTCTCCCCCTTCCCACAAGTTGTTTCGGGTCATTGTTTTATTGAGGCAACAGTCTACCTCGGACACTAATGAAGACTAGAGAATGGCTCTCCTGACAGAAGAAGATCACTGGTGGAGAGGGACACACAGCTGAGCCCAGTACACACATTCCTCAGACACTGAGGTGTGGAATGTGGGACTCCATTCTCGGCAGGGTCTGACTTTAAAGAAATGGTGGGGATAAAACCACTATTCTGCCCGACTCCAGGAGACAGAAAGCCTGCCTCATAATGGCTATATTAGTTACCTTTCTGTTACTGTGATAAAAAATACTGTGACCAAAAGCAACTCAAGGAAGAAGAAACCTATTTGGTTTACGGTTGCAGAGAACTAGAATCCATACCGTGGGGGAAGGCCTGGCGGCAATTGGCAGGGGCCAAAAGCTGACTGATCACACTTATCCTCATACCAGGAATCAGAGAAAAGGGGGAGACTGGGTGGGGCCAGGCTGTAAAACCCAAAGCCCACCTCCAGTGACGTACTTCCTCCCTACCCTTCTCAAACAGCGCCACCAACTGGGGATCCAGTGCAACATACCAGCCTATGTGGCCATTTCTCATCCAGGACACCACAGAGCTGAAGTTTCTCTGGTGCAGCATTTTCCCAGTTCTGTGAGCACTTAATCCCTTGTTCGTTCTCTCTGTCTCTGTCTCTGTCTCTGTCTCTGTCTGTGTGTGTGTGTGTGTGTGTGTGTGTGTGTGTGTGTGTGTACATGCATGTGTATGTGTGCATGCATGTGCCCATGTTGCACAGAGTATGTGATTCTTTTTCCGAAGTTCATCTATTAATCAGTCCATCTTATGCATGCAGGCATCCCGTCTCCTCCCTGTCTGTCTACCTGTCTATCTCCACCACCTCTCCAACAACAATCTCTCCAGCCTAAAGACATGTTTTCCTGACCTCTGTAGAGCTACTGTCTAAGGGCATAAACTACAATTTACTGAACAATTCTCTTGCTATTAACTTTTATTTCCATTTTGCTTGTAAGTGATGCCACAAATGAACCTGTTTGTGATCTTTTTCTCCCAAATTTGTAGTTGTTCATATTCTTGAACATAGCACTATGTTACATAAGGACATTCATGCAGGCATGTGTTATATGAAAAATGTATTGTATGTATGTATTTCCCCCTGTGCCCCTCTTCTCTGTTCTCATCCCTCTCTCTCCTGTTGGTCCTCTGCAGGCTTCTATTTTCATATTACTCAAATAAAGCCAGTAACAGAAGGATAAATAGCCTGCTTTTTCACATGTGACTTATAGATTTTTAAATGGATACATGAAATTTTTAGGCATATGTGACTTGAAAGTAGAAGCCAAATTCTTATTTTTTTGAAAAATGCTTTTTCATTTATTTATTTTGTGCAAATGTATGGTGTCATGGTGTGTGTGTGTGTGTGCGCGCGCGCTGGGGGCAGTTTTCAGCAGTGGGTTCTCTTCTTCCACTAGGTGGTTTCTTGGGATCAGACTCAGGTCCTCAGGGTTTTAGGTACACACTCTCAGGATGGTCTGTAAGCTCCCTTACAAGCTGAGTTGTCTTGCTGGCCCCGAGTCTGTATTTTAAGAAGTTAACAATCCCGAGTTCTCAGACCCTGAGGTTTTCTTTTCTAGTGAGTCTCCAAACCAAGCCCCTTCCCTCTGTGGGTTTCTT
This sequence comes from Onychomys torridus, assembly GCF_903995425.1. Classification (NCBI taxonomy): domain Eukaryota; kingdom Metazoa; phylum Chordata; class Mammalia; order Rodentia; family Cricetidae; genus Onychomys; species Onychomys torridus. The sequence continues at coordinate 52,127,122 of NC_050460.1, forward strand.
CCCTATTGTGGACTTTGTTTCCAGCAAACAGAAGGGGCCTGAGCATGTGGCAGACAGTCTGCTAGGTGCTGAGAGGAGTCCCTTCCAGTTAACATGTGATTGATGGGAACTTGTCACGTGGCCCCACATGGCTGAGAGAGTCAGTGACACCTGCAAATAAGCCCAAAGGGGGGCCATGAATTCTGGGAGGATGATGACTCCTCATCATACACTTTGTGGAGTAGAACCCTGCCAATTTTGATGACAATTAATTATGCCTAATACCCCTCATCCCAGTTGAAGTACTTTCATTTTATTTATGATTATAAAAGAAGGGAGGTATTCAATCCTTATCAGTCAACTTCTATAATTCTTTTGAACACGTTTTGTCTGCTCTATGCAGAACCAATGTGGCTATTATTAGAAGTTCATTTTCCTTGGGTGAGTCCTGCCTGTAACTTTTTGGTTGAGTGCTCATTAAGACCCTGGTTTTGACTTTCCTGTGGACTTTATCACTTATGGCAAGTCAAATAGCAAGGCAAGTTTGTTTCAATTGATTTTGAAAAGATTAAAAGGCAACCGATAACTAAAGAAATTGGTTTTCTTCCAAAGAAACTGCAGAACTTCAAAGACATCTCAGCTCAACTGTAGAGTCTCATTCAAAATAAAACACGACTTAGTGTTATCTGGAAATATGTTCTTTTGCCTTTTTTTCTTATTCCTAAGCTTACCTTTTTCATTTCTGTTGTCGTGTTAAAGATAGTTAGAACCAAGATTGCATTCTTTCTAGAATAATTTTAAAGCTTTTTTTTTAAAGTTTCTGAGGTAAGCAAGCATTGATATAAAGTACTTGCCTCCTCTCAAATCTGAACAACAACATACGACCCTACACAAGTGTTTAAAAATGTTAATGAGCCAAGCAGTGGTGGCACACACCTGTATGTAATCCCAGCACTTGGGAGGCAGAGGCAGGAGGATCTCTGTGAGTTCAAGGCCAGCCTAGTCTACAGAGCTAGTCCAGGACAGGCTCCAAAGCTACAGAGAAACCCTGTCTTGAAAAACCAAAAAAAAAAAAAAAAAAAAAAAAAAGTTAATGATACTGTCATCAGGCTTTAAAGAAATAGGAAACATTTGCTCAAACAAAATGAGTCTCAATTCCAATTGACCCCAAACACCATTATTTATTATTAAAGTGAATAATAAAGCTTAATAAATAATAAAATTTTGAGTCAAGCACAGACACATAATTGTAATATCCCCTAAGTGACTGACTGGGAAGTTTTATGTTTTTTTTTTTGAGACAGGGTTTCTCTGTGTAGCTTTGGTGCCTGTCCTGGATCTTGCTTTATAGATCAAGCTGGCCTCGAACTCACAGAGATCTGCCTGGAATTAAAGGTGTGCACCACCACCACCCGGCCTATGGTATTAACAAGAGAAATTGATGAAGCCAAGTTAGGAACCAGGCAAGGCTAACCATTTGTTCACCGTGTCCAATTGGATAAATGTTGAGTCATCCACCACTCGCTCAACACTGTTCTAAGTGGGGTCAAGCTGGATGTATTTAGGATTTATAAGCCTTTGTTTTGGGATGTGCCACGGCTATGCAAAGCTGCCTGCCTTTGCAAGATCAACATCATGATGGACTGTGTCAGTAAGAGTTATAGTAATTTGAAATGTAATAACTATGAAGAGGGTGCTGTTAATGCGTGCTTCTTTTACAATGGGTCATCTCTGTGAAGACAGGATGAGACACTGAAATGTTAAATGAGGTAGTGAAGGTAGGCTTGAGAAGGGATATTGAAACTTTGAAGGACAGGAATAAGCCAGGCACAAACCTGAGAACAGTGATAAAAGGGTCATTGCATAGGGCTTGAGGCTGGGTGCATCCGTGACCCACAGAAGAGCAAGAAGGTGAACTCCTGGAGGCGGACTTAGGGCTTGAATTGAAATGCCCCTAAGACTCATGTTTTGAAAGTTGGCTCCTCAGTTGGTGGTGCTGTTTGTAAGTCTGTGGCGCCCTGAGGAGGTGGGACTTGCATGGGAGAATCAATTATTGTCTTAGTTAGGGTTTCTGTTGCTGCAACAAAAAAACCATGACCAGAGAGCAACTTGAGGAGGAAAGGGTTTATTTGGCTCACACTTCCACATCACAGGTTGTCATTGAAGAAAGTCAGGACAGGAACTCACACACGGCAGGAACCCGGAGGCAGGAGCTGATGCAGAGGTCACGGAGGGGTGCTTGTTAGTACTTATGTGGCGCTAGGAACACGTCCCGAACACGACAAGACCACGGGAGAGTTTTATTAAAGTGGATAGAGGTGACAGGCCTGGATGAAACACACGTGGATGAGAAGAGAAGGGGGAGAGAAGGGAGGGAGGGGAGGAGGAGAGAGCCTGAGAGCCTGAGAGAGAGTCCTGCAAGGTGGCGCCGGCTTTTTAAAGGTTGGGCCGCGCATGCTTACAGGGACTCCTGTGTGTACTCCACGCATGCGCGTAGATTACATGTAATTATCTATCATTCCCGACTCTCATGTTTTAAAAAAGAAAAAAATGTGGATAGATGGGTATGGGACGCCGTTTCTCTCAAAGACTGCTTCAGGCTGAATGATGGACGTTGATTGGTTTTGGGGGGGAGATGGGGAAGCCGTCTCCTGAAGTTCTGGGATGAAATCCTGTAGCTGTGTCCATCCTCCATGGTGTGGCTGATCCTAGGATGAGATCCTGTAGCTGTCCGTCCTCCATGGTGTGGCTGGGAACCTTCTATCTGACAAAACACTGGTGACATAAAAAGCTTAGAGAAAAGACTCATTATTATTTTGTTTTTGGAGTTGACATTTATCTGAGGTAGATCTGTCTGGTCTGTCTGGTTGGAGACATGTTAAAGGTGGCTGTGATGTTTAAGTACTCTGGTTGGTTTTTTTTTTACCTGAGACAAGCCTCATTTGAGGTGGTTTATTTAAGGCACCTGTTTGTTTTGCTAGTTTAGCGTTTGGGAAACACAGGTGACCAGTTACTGAGTATTGAACAGTGACAAACTGTTATAACCTTACCACCTGGATATTTTGACGGTCTCTTTTGCCTCCGGCTCTATGTGGCCCTAGTTGGGAAATTCCTCTGGAATTGGTGACCAGGCAGTGGATCCTGGTGTCCTCTGGAGCTTGAGAGTGGAAGAGAACTTATTTTTTTTTGAATTAGGGACAAGGCAAAGATCATGGCCCTGTCTGTATGCACATGAGAAACACAGGCGGTAACTTTGAAATGAGACAATGAGCTCTTATCTTAGTTGGAAATCTTTTTCATTAAGTAACTCTGAAAGTGCAATTAAATCTGGTGAGGGAAGTAAGGCTGTCCTCTGTTCCCGACAATAGAAAGGAGTGACATCCTAAACTCCCAGGACTGAGTCAATGGCTCTGGTGTCCAGAAGGAAAGAAACTGCTTCCCTGCTGAGTTCTGGGTTCCCTGCTGTGTCTATAGCCAAGCCTAGGTTTGTTGGAGGTCTTAGCTTGCTGTACCCATGCGTCTTGGCGCCTGGGGGCAGTCAGCTGACTGGTTGTCTTTCTAGGCAGCACAAGGACAAGGCTGTTGATGGGCAGGGCATTTGCTAGCCCATGGCCTTTTTTATTTAAAACAGGGACCCAACAGCTTTCAGGAGTCAGTGAGTGCCAGCATTTGGCAATTTCGTTTTCGGGCTTTTTTCCCTGACACACCTTAAATGCCATAGATGACTCTTTTGACCGTGGGGTCAGGAGCCTTGTTCTCCAGATACTTAACTTTTAGCCGGGAACAAGAGATGGATTTTACTCTATGTCCTGAATTTTTCCTGACGATTGGTGGCTTAAGGACAGCTTTTGGAAGGTCTGCCAGTAGGCAGACTGTAAACCGATCCTTTGGAAGACTTGCCTGAGGCTATAAGTTGATTCCTTTTGGCTTAGGAGCCATCCCGATTATTGTAAACTTAATTGTTTAGATCTCAGCTACTTTTAGACCCGTCTGTGATTCTCAAGGCAGTTTGAAAATGAGTGGGTGGAGTTAGGGTGAGTTAGGGCAATTCTTAGGAACCGCCCAAGCCTGTGCATTTGAGCCCGCCCACCAATGGCGCGAAAGTCAGACAGAGGTTACACGTGGCAGACGCCTTAGTGGGAAAGGGAAGAAAGGATTTAGAGCTTTAGCAGAAAGTTTGGAGATGAAGCAACTCTTATTTTACTGTTTGTTGGCTGAAGTACCTGCTACACGGTTATGTGGTCAGGTTTATCGGTACCGCAAAGCTGTTAAGCGGCCAGATTTATCGGTATCGCCCCATCCGCCAAAGTAAGTGGGTGGTTTCCGCCCTCTGTCCCATGGCTGTAACTGAGTGGAAAATAAAAAATTAAAATAATAAACCGGGATCAGACTTCAACTCAGGCGTCCTGAGAATGAAGTAAGATCTAAGCTCAGCTAAGAGCTGCAACTGTGCTGCCGTGGATCCACCCGGTAGACCCAGACGCCATTCTTGCTCCGAGCAAAAATGTGCCTGCCAATGCCAGCACAGTCTGGACAACCCCCGGGATTGTCCATCGTAAACATATAGCTCAGATTTCAGCCATTAGAACAGCAGACTCAGTGTGAAAAATCGTGGCGGTATCAATAATGGAAAGCTACGCTTCTTGTGGCTGGCCACCACCCGCGGCGGCCAGCAGGAGGTGCATGCTGGTTGGCGGAAGAATCACAAGCCATGGTTACCTTTTTAGAGCTTTTAGAGAGAAAGAAAGCTAAGATAAAGAGCAACTCTTTCCATTTGCCTGTTTGCTGGCCAGAATTAGATAACTCCCGTAAAAGATTGGGATTTTTTGTTATTTTTTAAAGCATACTTGGGCCGTCTCTCAGTACAGAGACGGATAAGCTTAGGAATCTGTAAGTAGGGCTGATCGAGTTGGAAAACTTATTTCCCATGTCCGCAGCCGAGAGGCAAAAAATAAAAAATTAAAAAAAACAAAACGTGATCTAGAGGTCCGATTTTGGGCGTCCCCAAATATCGAACGTAGATCTGTTCAGGCACAAGCCGCCTCATCAGCTCATCAGCCGATAAGCGGGGGCCTGGTCCAGTGAAGGAAGGCCTCCCCAGGAGCCTTTTTCACGGTCAGCCACCCCCGTCGGGTGCGAAGACCGTGCCGGCTTCACACGACCCCCGGAACGCACCTGACGGTGGTGGTCCCTTCGCAAAATGTCTCAAACTGCAGACGTGGGAAGTGGCTGGAAATCCGGGCCCGCAATGGGGGCCAGCGGTAGCCAGTAAAGAAAAGGGGAAAACTCACCAATCAGAAGCGGTGTTGCATGCGGATTTGTGCGACCAGGCAAATGGAGAGTGGTCTGTCTCAAACGGAGCAGAGTTCCCGGCGTGTGTAGCGCAGTTTACGTCCCGGTTCCCGGGTTTCCAGGCACAGAGCGCCCGGAAGCGCCCATTTTCGCACGGCACCAATGTTAGTACTTATGCGGCGCTAGGAACACGTCCCGAACACGACAAGACCACGGGAGAGTTTTATTAAAGTGGATAGAGGTGACAGGCCTGGGTGAAACACACACGTGGGTGGGGAGAGAAGGGGGGGAGAAGGGGGGGAGGGGAGGAAGAGAGAGACTGAGAGCCTGAGAGAGAGTCCTGCAAGGTGGCGCCGGCTTTTTAAAGGTTGGGCCATGCATGCGTACAGGGACTCCTGTGTGTACTCCACGCATGCGCGTAGATTACATGTAATTATCTATCAGTGCTAATCACTGGCTTGCTATGGCTTGCTTGCTCAGCCTGCTTTCTTATAGAACTCAGGACCGCCAGCCCAGGGATGGCCCCACCCACTGTAAACTGGGCCCTTCCCCCATCAAACCCTAATGAAGAAAATGCCTTACAGGCCTGCCTACAACCCAGTCTTATGGAAGCATTTTCTCAATTGAGGCCCCCTCCTCTCAGATGACTTTAGCTCTTGTCAAGTTGACGTAAAACTATCCCGCACAGTCACTAAGGGTAGAGCTTTGGAGATTTAGCCTTGCATCCTCGATGTAAGCCTCTGAGATCTTGGGGGATTTTATTGTAACACAATTCAGTGAAAACCCAAGATATAGATACATACCCTCGAGAACTCTGTCTTCAGTAACTGGAAGAAGGGAGTTTTGAAAACAGCAGGAGAAGTCAGCTCCAGAGGGAAGATCTGAAGAGTTCAGTTTTGAACCTGTCAAGTTTAAATGTCCATCGGGTCCATTGAGGCGAGAATACTGGGCGGGCAATCTTATGTAAGCATCTAACGTCAGAAGGAAAGGCTCGGCAGGAGACAGACCTAAAATGCCAGCAATGAGGAGCTGATCACTTCAGAGGCCAAAGATCCCAGGCGTGGGACAAAGAGGCTTCTATCAGGCATAGTTTTTTTCTAGTGGGAGGAGCTCTTTGCATTAAAGCTTGAGAACAGATATGGGGAGAGAAACTGACTTCAACTAGGATAACTAACTCTTTGGCTCTTTGCTCTAGGCAGTGGTTCTCAACCTCCCTAACGCTGCGGCCCTTTAACACAGCTTCTCATGTTGTGGTGACCCCAACCATAAAATTATTTTCGTTGCCACTTCATAACTGTCATTTTGCTACTGTAAGTATCTGATATTTCTAATGGTCTCAGGAGACCCTGTCAAAGGGTTGTTTGCCCCAAAGCGGTCACAACCTACAGGTTGAGGACCACTACTTTGAGGAGAGGCTAACAAATGAGCAGTGAGCAGATTCTCCTTCCACTCTGTGGGTCCTGGGGATGGAACTCAGGTTGTAACTCAGCAGCAGGTGCCTTTACCCACTGAACCATCTCAATGGCTCTAATTTTAGGGTAAGTTTAAAATTTTCTAACAAATCCCACTTCGGTGCAGATAGACTCTGCGGTATTTGCTCCTCAACTTTGTTCATGCTCACCTCCTCTTCGGCTTCATGATGAGGATGTTATTAATAATTTGTTGCTACATTATAAATGTATTGTCTGCAAGGTCAGGTTTGATGGATGCGCTCTCTCAAGGTTAAGATCCTGCCAGCTGGCTTCTTGCTTGAGCAAAGGAATGTGTGATGTGGAAAGTCATTTAAAATTGACTGCAACTTTCTGGCTTTAAGTTGAGAGAGGGGGGGGGAGAGAGAGAGAGAGAGAGAGAGAGAGAGAGAGAGAGAGAGAGAGAGAGAGAACAAACTGAAGTGTCCAAGTGTTTTGAAAACAATCAGTAATAGACGACATCCTACTCCAAACAAACTTAGAAAGAAAGGACAGAAAAAGGGATAAAGACAATGTGGTGGTTTGAACAAGAATGTCTCCCACGTTCTCAGTCATTTGAACACTTGGCTCGTAGTCACTGGCACTATTTGGGAAGGTTAAGGAGGCACAGCCTTGCCAGAAGAAATATGTCACTCAGGACGGGCTGAGAGATTAAAATGCCTCTACCATTTCCAATTGCTCTCTCTGCTTTATGACTATGGTTCAAGAGGTGAGTTCTCAGCTTTCTGCTCTGTGATGAGCTCCATCCCTCTGGAACTGGGAACCCACATAAACCCTTCCTTCTGTAAGTTGCCATGACTTTTTTTTTTGTCATGCATGTGTTTTGTCAAAGCAGCAGAAAAGTAATGAATACAGATGGTTTTCTCAGTTTAGGGAGCTCTTGGTAGGCTCTATGCTCCTTTCCCAAGACAGAATGGTGTGGGATGATGCATCTGGCTAATTTGTCATCCCTTTTCTCACAGAGATGAAATGAAGTGAGCTGCCTTCTGAGGAACTGTCAAGCTAACAACCCAAGTATCACAGAGAGGGAGGAAGGTGAGGGGTACTGCCAAGAAGGAGGAGGTGCAGGCCAGGGGTGCACAATGCTGGACACATGGGGATTTCTTTCTAGTTACTTCTGCTCTCAAATGAGGCCACATGCCCAAAGCTTAATGAGGATGGTATGGTCTTGGGCTGCCATAGCAGAGTATCAGAGATTAGATGGTTTATGAGGAAATGTATTTATTTCTCATTGGTCTAGAGGTCAGGAAGTCTAATATCAAAGTCCAGGCAGAAGATGGCTTGCACCCTTTAAGATCAGATGAGCTTCTCACTTTAACCTAGGATGAGACCCCACAGTGGCAGGGCATGCTGGGAGAAACCCACTCACACCACAAGCCAGGTTGCTAAGAAGACGAGGCCAGAGTCCCACAGTGCCCTAAAAACATGCCCTCAATGACCTAAGGACTGCTATTAGGTCCCACCTGTATAGTTCTTACTATGATAGGGAACAAACCCTTTACACATGGCCCTTTGGGGACACTTGTCCAAACTACTACAGCAATGTCCAAACTTGCTAACTTGCTTACCTGTCTGTCTGTCTGTCTCTCTCTATCTATCATCTATCTATTTATTTATATGAGACAGGGTCTCATTCTATAGCCTAGGCTGTCTTGAACTCTGAACAATCCTCCTGCCTCTGGCTCTAGAGTGCTGGGATTGCAGACATGAGCCACCACACCTGACCAGATTGCTTTTTACAAAAAATTCACTTTTGTGAAAATGAACCAAGCCCTGAGATAGTAATATTACTCATTTATTAATGGAGGACCCTGGTGACCTGTTGACCTCTGAGAGACCCTGCCTCTCATGTGAACTTTTAAATGCTATCTCTACTCACAGAAAGTGGCATCATGTGAAAAGCATTTTCACTTCACTTGGAAAAGCTGGAAATTCTAGTTCTTACACATGAAGTGGTGGGAATTTTGCAAATCAACGTTCCTCAAATCTCTGTTTCTATAGAAAGGAGAATGAGTTTTCTGCCTAAGCCCCACAGATGTGAATAGATATAAGTTGCCCAAGGGAATATGCACTTGCAATTATATTTTAATCTGAAAAATAAAGTTAAAAAGGAAGATGGAAATAGTCCTCATCTATATCAACAGGTGAATGGATAAACAAAATGTGGTATGCCCCTACAATGGAATATTGTTGATCTATAAAAAAGAGCAAAGTGCTGGGTTCATAATACAATTTAGAGGAATCTTGGAAATATTATGCTAAGTGAAAGAAACCAGGTCCAAAGGGCCATTTATTATATGATTCAATTTGCATAAATGCTCCAGAAAGCTCAATAGATAGAGACTGCAGTTGCCTATGGTGAGGGAAGTTTGGAAGTAAGAAGGTTTCTAGTTTCTTTTTCATGTATTAGATGAAAATAGTTACACTTGTCCAACTTTGTGAATACTGTGTATTAAAAAACCATTGAGTTGTGTACTTTAAAACGGTCAGTCTTATGGTACACAAACTATAGTTTAATGTTTTTAAATTTAAAATTACATTTCTTTACCAATTCATGTGGGGGTGAGGTATGCTTGCCTTAACATGTATGGAGATCAGAGGACAACTGGTGGGAATCTCTTTCCTCCTACCATGTGAGGCCTAGGGATCGAACTCAGGTCAGCAGGCTTAGTGGCAAGCACCTTTATCCATTTAGTCATCTTCCTGGCTCTTGCCTCTTGCTAATGCTCCATCAGCAAAGACGCCGACCAAATCATTCCCAGACTCTGACCTGTAGAACTATGAGATCATAAATGGATATTAAACTTTGGAATTGGTAGTAATTTGTTATGTAGTAATGAATACACAAATATTTGAATATTAGTTGTTTAATTACAAATAACTTGATGCTACCATAATAAGTGCAGTTCAATTACCCCCAGGGGCTCTCTGAGTCTGTTAGAAGCACTTACAATGGCACTCTTGGGAGCTGTGCATTACTTAACCATAGGAAAGTGTTGTGTGAAATGTTTCCGGGGAAGATCTGAATAAAGGCCTGTTTACCCCAGCTGCAACTCAAGACAGATCAAAGGAGTTATCCACCAAAATCCAACTTTGGGAACTGACGAGTTTTGGGGATTTACCTACAAGAGTATGGTGGGTGGGAGGGCTGCTTACACAGGTAGAGAGATGATTCAAGGGAGCCCCATCACTGAGAAGCCCAGCTAAGCCTGGGCGATGAGCCACAAAACCTGAGTCCCTGAAGGTCCCTGAAAAGTTCAAGGCAGTGAACTTGTCACTGGTCTCCTTTCCTCAGCGGTTGTTTTTATTTGTGTAACCTTGGGGAGGAGCTTTGTGAGTCTTCTATGTTTCCCCTTTCTCCTTCAGTTTTGTTTGGTTTTTGAGTCTCTTGAGCACCTCTCTTTCCGGGAGTGTGTATATTGAGCACCTGTCTTTCTGGGGAGGGGGGGGGTGTATGTCAATTTGGAAGAAACTGCTACACAACAAAAGGAGTAGAGGGTCTATGCTTAGATCAGTTTGTATACCTGGTATTGGAAAGACTCTCCCAGGCTCCAATGACTGGAGAGGAGAATCAGTACTTTTGTGGAGTTCTGGTCTACCTCCTCCAGTGGCTGGTGCTTATTTCTAAGCAGCGGTCTGGAGGTCTGGGGCATCTGATTGCTGATGGTACTCTCCGGCACAGGGGACCCCATCCCATTTCAACTTCAGTTGTTGTGACATTCCTTCCTAGAATTTGTCTTCTTGCTACACTTGCTTTGGGCCTTGGCATGTCCTGGGACCACTCGAGTGTTTCTCAGTGATGGCTGTTCAGTCTTCGTTCTTATCTCCCATAGTTCTGGTGCTGAGTGGTTTCACAGGGTGTCTTTATGCAGAGATTAGTTCCAAGTGTCAATCTAATTGGATTAAAAAAAACTATGGTGTTTATGAAGCACACTTTGGGGTGAGTCTGTGAGGGTTTCTCCAGAGACAATGAACTGAATAATACTTTGAAGGTGAGTGGCACCATCCCTTTCCTGAATAAAAAGGGTAAAAAAAGAAAGCCAGTTGAGTCCTCATATTTTCTTTGCTTTGCTTTTTGAGATATGAGCAAGCAGCTTCATCCCCTGCCCTCTCAGATCCTCCTACAGCCAAGCCTTCCCTACCATTATAGACTCAAATGGTGAGCCACAACCAACCTTACCTTATATTAACTACTACTACTACTACTACTACTACTTCTTTTAAGATTTATTTATTTATTATTTATACAGAACAGGGCACCAGATCTCATTACAAATGGTTGTGAGCCACCATGTGGTTGCTGGGAATTGAACTCAGGACCTCTGGAAGAGCAGTTGGTGCTCTTAACCTCTGAGCCATCTCTCCAGCCCTTAACTACTTTTTGTCAGGCATTTGCTCACAGCAACAAAAAAGTAATTACTTCACTTCATTATCTCTCAGTGTAAGTAACACACAAGCAACCTCACTTCCATGGAGCTTAGACACTGAATGTTAATTTTTTCAGAATCATTCTCCAGTAGAGGTACATGCTCTTCAGTGGGGAAACCGAGCATCAAAATAACATGGCCCCAGGATCTATGAATCATTGATGTCCACTTTTGGTGCTAATGGGGACAGGGTTTGTCTGATGTAAGAACACAGTGTTTCCGTTTCCACTCTAGTTAGCAAATGTTTCATATTTGACTGCTTACATGGTGATTTTGTGCTCACAGACATGGTATTTCATATCTTAGAAATGAAAGTAGGGGCTTCCATAATCCAATTATCTTGCAGGTATTAATTATTTTTTTATTAATTGATGCCCAGGCTAACCTCAACTCACTCTGTAGCCATGGATGACCTTGGTTTTCCCATCTCTCCTCTCTCTCCTCAGCACCAAGATTATAGGAATGTGGCACCTAGCCAATGTGCTAGGCATTGAACCCAGGGCTTTGTGCATGTCAGGCAGGTTTCTAATTTGACAGAAATCCTGCATAGTTACTGTATGAAATCCAATGCTTTAGATATGTCTGTGTGGTAGACTAGCTAAATCAAGCTAGTTAGCATGTACATTAGCTCACACACTTCTTTGTGATGAGAATACATAAAACAAAGTTTTATATTCTTTGACTAAAATCTGTTTTCTCCCCATGTCCTCCCTCAGCCTCTGGTAACTACTATTCCAGTCTTTTTTCCTTAAGGACTCAACTTTTCTAGATTGTGCATATGAGATAATGAAGTATTTGCCTTTCTGTTTCTGTTCAGCTTACTTTGCTTAACATAGTGTCTCTCAGGTTCATCAATATTGTTACAGCTGACAGGATCTCCCCTTTGAAAGCTGAATCACGTTTCATTGCATATCATTGTGTATATGTGTGACCCCCTCCCTTACCTCAATGTTGGGGGTAGAATCCAGGACCTTGGGCCTGCTAAGCAATCTGTCTATCATTGAGCTCTGTCCTGTTTTGTAAAAAAATACTCATTTAATGTGGTCTACATTTAAATTTTCTTTCTTATAGTTAGCAATGTCCCTTTTAAAAATTGAGATCTGTATTGTTTTACCTTTTAAAAAATTTATGATCTCTCTGTGTCCCCTAAGTCTAAACATAGATGTGTCTAATCATTTCCTATTCAGGTATTAAAGCCGGTTGTCTGTGTCTACTTAGGTCTTCAGCTAAATGAAGCGTTTGGGTTCAAGGGAGGACACTGAGGTAGACTGGTATTTGAGGAAGAAATTTATTAGAAGATATTCGAACGCCAGAGGCAGACAGCAGCATGGTCAAGTGGGGACCTTCCCCATGGTATTCACAGGAAGTGGGGTGGATGGAGATGGAAAAGTCTCCTTCATTGGTTAAGATCGGTCATTGCTGCAGGTGACCTGTGAGTGGACAGTTGAAGACTGTCATGTAGCCATTATTGAAGTGGGAAGTCAAGAACCTAGCTAGAGCAGTGGTTCTTAACCTTCCTAATACTGTGACCCTTTAATATAATTCCTCATATTGTGGTGACCCCCAATCATAAAATTATTTCATTGCTGCTTCTTAACTGTAATTTTGCTGCTGTAATAAATTGTAATGTAAGTATCTGAAATGCAGGATATCTGATATGCAACCCCCAAAGGGGTCTTGACTCACAGGTTGAGAATAACTGATATAGAGGCCTGGGTTACTTGACTTCCAGGAACCAAATTTCTGTAGTTTCTACAATTGTTGTTTATCCAAAATGGAGGCACTTTTCACATGGTGAGTTTTCACATGGCGTGGCCACTGCTTACACTATATATCTCTTTGTTTTTGCATTTGCTTAAAGAAGTGAAAGGTGGAGGAGGAGGGTGGGGGCCTTGTCTCTTGCTGAACTCAAAGGACTCTGCTCTTTCTCATCTAAGCTATTAAAGAGACATCCAATCTTCCTCCTTCCTGTTTGCAGCAAACTGCCAAGAAGAGATGCCAGATGCATGGTGAGCATGATTCATCATCTGACAGGAAGACATCCCAACACAGTCATTTAATTTTCTTCTCACCCCCTCTATGCCTTGATTCCACATTACCTGACCTCTAGAGCCCATTAGAGGAACCCAATCATGCTCTATTCTCTGGTGCAAAACTTGAGCTACCAAACTGCATGAAAGACACAGAACTGAAGTGATTCAAAAGAACAATGACAAACAGCACTCTGTTCCAGTTCCCAAGCACCCAGCTTTCCTCACAGGAAAACACTTCATTCCCATTAATGTTTTTTCCAGACCCCTTTCTTCTTCATATTTAGTAACTTCCTAGGCCTTACACATCAGTACATACATAACATATATTTCAACATAGACCACAGGACAAGAGACACATTGCTTTGCAACTTGATTTACTTTTTTCACATAACTGAGCCTGGGCAACATGATTGAGTGCCCAAGATTTCCTATCATGCACTCAGTTACAGGCACCCCATAAGCCCCTGAATCCACAGAAAGGTGAAGCACCCCACTATCCCAAATAAGTCCATCCTTTATCCATTCCTGTCAAAGCCTGGGATAGGTACCTGAAGCCACTTAGGCTATTATAAACCCAGCTAATGAAGGGTCAGAGGACCCATCCAGCTAAGCCTGTCGGGGCACAGAACTATGAGCTGCTGTAAGAACAATGTGTAAGCTGGGACAGAAATTTGTGAATCACTTGCTCCAGACCTTATTGATGGTTAGGGCTTCCAACAAATAGGGAAAAGGAAGAACTTTTTTTGAAGCTCAGCTCAAAGGCAAAGGAATCACTTGATGGTTAAGGGGGAGCAGCCGTAATTGTTTTGCTGCACTAAAAGTCAATGGGTCTCCCAATGGTCAAGAATGTTTATACTGGATTGAAATTGGTTTGCTTAGGTAGGATCATGTGCACCGGGGCCACCTTAATCTAATGCCCTCAGTCAATTATTTTAGTGTAATACATTGTGCACTGGTAGAGAAGTAGAATAATAATAACACAGTGGTCATCTTTGAGACAGCTGTGCACAGAGAGAAATAAAACATTAACCCTCCTTTCCCTTCCACATGGGTTTCAGGGGGTTCTGCTTCACTCCCCCAGTCTCCCAGTCCCTGCATGGAGGCCACACAGGACTCTTACTGTTTTTGAAACTTCCTGTGAGTATTTATTTTAAAACAGAACATTCATCTTGAGGATAAAAAGATGGAATGGCCCTGAAGCATGTAGCACTCACAGATGTTATTTCCTACCCCTCTCTTGCCCTCTGTGGGCAGATTAAATGTGAGTCTAGCTTTGTGAGGCAAATGAGGACTGTGAAACGGGCCTGTCTCTTCACAGTCCCATGATGTTAAAGAGGAGAGAGAGGGCCTAATAAGTTAACCATGTAACTCAGACCTCTGGAGTTACATGGTTATGAGCTGCCATGGAGTACTGAGGATTAGATCTCTGTCTTCTGGAAGTGCAGCAAATGTTCTTAATTGCTGGGCCATCTCTCTGGTTCTGAGAAATGCATTTTAATAGAGTTATCAGTAAACTACAAATAAAGTAAGAGAAATAGAGTCTTTTCCCTTCCTTCCTTCCTTCTTTCCTTCCTTCCTTCCTTCCTTCCTTCCTTCCTTCCTTCCTTCCTTCCTTCCTTTCTTCCTTTCTTTCTTTCTTTCTTGTTTGTTTTTTGAGGCAGGGTTTCTCTGTATAGCCCTTGCTGTCCTGGGACTCACTCTGTAGACTCACTCTGGCCTAGACTTACAGAGATCCACTTCCTCTGCCTCCCTAGTGCTGGGATTAAAGGTGTGTGCCATCACCAACTGTCGAAATAAAGTATTTAAAAAACAAAACCAAAAATGAAAGGAGATGAGAAGGTGCATGTTATAGGCTCTGCCTTGCGAGTGGGTGCAGCCAAGTAGTGTTTTACTGATGGACGTGTGTCTTAATGACCTGTAAAAACATGGAGAGACTCAAAATGCAATGAACATCCAGTCATTGCCAGCGTGGCATGGGTGGTCTGAAGATGAAGCAGCATCCCAGATGTAACTTGACTCTCATTCAAAGAATAAGCCAGCATCAGGACCAGTTTGGTGAGTGAGAACTCAAGGTCTAGGCAGATGGGTTCTGCGGAGCAGCTTCTCACCCCAGGTAAATGCAGGTCTCCTGATCTGAAGAGATGACTCTGAGGGGTCAGATGACAGGGAGAGCTGGCCCTGAGAAGCATCCTCCGTGCCTCCAAAGGACCCCTGTGGATTGGAAGACAAATGGAAAGATTGGCAAGAAAGAAATAGCCTGAGGTGAGGGCTCAGTGGGACTTGCAATCATGAAGGACCTGAGTTCAATCCTCAAAATTCATGAAAAAAAAAAAAATCTGAGCTTGGTGGAGACAGGTGGATCCTTATGGCTCTTAAGCCAATCAACCTAGCCTAATTGGTGAGTTCCATACCAGTGAGAGACTCTGTCTCAAAAGTAAATAAATACAAATGGTGTCTCAGGAGTGGCATCCAAGGTTTTCTTCTGAACTCTACGTACACACACACACACACACACACACACACACACACACACACACATACAAAGAAACAGATTAAAATTTTTTAGAAGGAAAGTGACATTTCTATTTGGCAAGTTTGCAGGGGCCCCAAAGCAAGATTCTAGTATATTTATATTAATTAAGAAATAATGAACATTTAGTGTTGATATAAACCCACTAAAAGGGAAATGTGCACCATAAAGCTGAATCCCTTTCTGATAAGCTTGCCAGAACACTTGATTCAGATTTATGTAGCATGTCTGGCCGTTGCTAAGGTGACTAATGATTTCCTCTCTGCTCTCATAGATTAGAGGAATAAACAGGGACTGTTATGATGTGAGAGCCGATACTGCTGGATCAAGAGTGATGAAGTTGGACATAAATCCCTGATGATTTACCATGGATCGCATCCTTCTGCCTGCTTGCTGGATGTATCATTGTATTAATGATTTAGCAAATTACCTGAATGGGAAGCCAGCCAAGTTTCAATGAGAGAAGAAACTAGAAGATTGACGAGAGGCTGAGACAGATGAGTATCTCAAAGTTCTTGGCTGACTTACATGACAAGACAAAATCGCAGAGAAATAAGGGAGCAGCTTTATGCTCAGTGTAACAAGTCCAGTGGGGAAGACACATGTCAAGGAGGGGCTGGACTGTAGACTCATCACCTGCCTGCTCTGTGCCTTTGGACTGAACTCTTCTGGGTCTTGTTTCCACAGCTGTAAATGAGTGATTAGGAAGGAAAGTCATGGGGCTGGAGAGATGGCTCAGAGGTTAAGAACATTGGCTGTTCTTCCAGAGGTCCTGAGTTCAATCCCCAGCAATCACATGGTGGCTCACAACCATCTGTATTAAGATCTGGCTCCCTCTTCTGGCTTACAGGGATACATACAAACAGAACAGTGAATACATGATAAATAGATAAATCTTTTTTTTTTTTTTTTTTTTTAAAAAAAAAAGGAAGGAAAGTCATTTGGAGATGCTGGGAGGATGAGATGAGTTAATATTTAGAGAGTAGATACACTAACCTACTTTCTAACAAGCACGGTATGTGCCAGTTATTGTTTCCTTATTTTTCTTATAACAAACCAGTTTCAGAGTTCATGTGTGCGACCTTTCAGTTGGAGAGTACCAGTATTGCAACTGAACCGGTAAGAAAGCACATGATGAAACCGTGTTCATACTGGGAATGCTGTAGTGCACATACTCATACATAAGTCCATTTTATCAGAGCAGTGGATATGGTGGGAAGGTGGAGTGAGTCTGGGAAGGAAGGACAGTCCCCAGGAAGATGCTCCATAAGCCTCCCCAGTGATTATCAGCCCAGGTGACTCAGTCAATGTCATCAAATTAGCCAGTAGGCCACAGCCCAGCCCCAAATCAAGAGTCTTAGGACTTGGACTCAAATGGCCTCCACAGGCTCATGTGTTTGAATGCTTGGTTCCTAGCTGGTGGTGCTGTTGGTAGAGATGGCAGAACTTTGGGGAGGTAAGATTTAGCTAGAAGGAGCAGGACTTGAAGTTGGGGTGGGACACTGATAGCCCAGTCCAACCTCTTGTCCTCTCTGTCTGCTTCCTGGTCCAGTGAGATGTGAGCAAGCAGCCTTGCTTTCCTCCTGCCACAGCCATGAGCCTCTCATGCCTCCACGACTTCCACTCCAAGATGTGCTGTCCCTTCCACAGCGCCGAAGTGAGTCTTCCCTACTGGATGCTGCTCCTTACCATTATAAACTCACAAAGGAAGTTTAATTGTGAGCCATGGTCTTACATGGGTTGAAGGTTTGTTACATGAGTCTCTCAGGATGGGAGAGAAGCAGGAGTGTAAGCCCCCTAGCTCTCAGTACCACAGCATGTTGTAGATATAATGGCGGAGCATGAGGAGCAAGCAACAGGGTGCACCTGTGTGGAACCTGGCCGGAGCTCACTAAATGCTGGACATAGCCACCGAGGGCTTTGGTGACAGGTAAAGCCGAGATAATCTAAAGAGGCTAGGAGGTGATTCCTGTTTTCACTAAGGCATGGTAGTCAACCTTCCCAATACGGCTACTCTTTAGTACATCATGTTGTGGTGACCCCCCCAACCATAAAATTATTTTTGTTGCCACTTCATAGCAGTAATTTTGCTACTGGTATGAATCCTAATGTAAATATCTGTGTTTTCCGATCGTCTTAGGTGACCCCTATGAAAAGGTCATTCAGCTCCAAAGGGGTCATGCATGACCCACAGGTTGAGAACTGCTGTACTAAGGCCTGGGCCGGTCCATACTAGAAAATGGAATCAGTGTGTAGAAACTCAACAGAAGAGAAATAAAGACAAAGCTGTAATTTGCCCAGGATAATTTGGTTATTGGGGGGTCAACATCAGTTATTTTCATCATGGGAGGATCCTGGAAGAAAAGATGGCTAAGTGGACCCGGAAATAGTTTCATGCACCTTCAAATCTGCTAGGTATTGGGACGAGAGCCGATAGGTGGAGGTTAGATCAGCAGCTGTCAACTGAATGTAAAGAAAAGAATCGGAGCTGCACAGCTGGGTGTGGGTGGGCAACTGGGGGCTGTAATGAATCTCTGTTATGTGGCGTTTAAGTGTGGGTGGGCTGGGGAAGCCATGTTGGCTTTCTGTCTCCTCTGGCCCATGTTTCCTCCAGGGCTCTCACACAGAGACAAAAGACAGAACCAGCCACAAGGAGAGGGGTTCTGGTAGCAGCAGAGTCGGGGGAGTCCAGACTGGGGGTGGGGGCCAGCAGAATTAGCATGGCTAATGAGAGACCTCGGTTCAAGAGCATGCGATGCTTCTTACTGCTTGAAATAATTAGCAATTAGCAATAATCTTACGGTTTCAAAAATAACAGGTTTGATGTCCTTGGGTCATGTCCAATAATGCTCCATTGATCTGGTAACTTTGGAGTCAGAATGCCAATGGAATGTTCTCCTGATAACAAAAATGTGACTTTGAAATGGAATATATATATTAATTAGTGTGTATTTGCATGGAAGTTATTTAAATCCATACTATCATATATGGTTTCTTACTATCGAAATGTCTACAGTAGGGGAGCACCCAGCAGGCACTGGTTTCCAAACTGGGTGCTTTTCAGTCTCCTCTCTGTGGGGAGCTTTCTGACCAGCTTTCTCAGAGTCCCCACCTTGCTCTTTCCAAGTGCTCACTCCTGTTCCTAGGGACCTTCAAGTCAGTCTGCTTCATGGGCACAAGATGACTGCCAGTCCTCGCAGGGATGGGAACTGCCTTCTGTTTCGAACAGGAAAATGACTTTTTCATACAACCCTACCCCCCTGAGCAAAACTAAGTCAAGTAGGTCCTTCACCATTATCCAAGCTGTGGTGACAGGATTTGAGTCCTCTGGGACACACGAGGTCTTGATCAGTCACTGTGGCAAGGTAATAGTCACTTTGTGGGTGGGGGTGTAGACCTTGAATTCATTCACCTGAAAGTGGAGTTTCAGTAGGGTCACACAGGGTGATACGGACATCCAGGCTGTGCCTGAAGGTCTGTCACACCTCGGGGACTTCCCACTCAGGAGCAAGAAGGGAGTTGGAAGAAGGTTCATCTTGTCTCTTCTTTTCCTATTCAGATCTCTCTCTCTCTCTCTCTCTCTCTCTCTCTCTCTCTCTCTCTCTCTCTCTGTCTCTCTCTCTGTCTCTCTCTCTCTCTCTGTCTCTGTGTGTGTGTGTGTGTGTGTGTGTGTGTGTGTACTCCTGTGTACTCTTGTACACCATGCCATGCATGTGGGAGTCAGAGGACAACTTTTGGGAATCAGTTCTCTTCTTCCCTGATGTGGGACCTGAGGATCGAACTCAGACCATCTGCCTTGGCGGCAAGCACCATTACCCACTGAGGTTATCTTCTGTTTACCTTATTGTAAACAACATCAACATCAACAAGCATGAAGAAAGTAAGGATCGAGAAAGTGGGTGCGTGGATACCAAGCTCTCCTGAGCCTAGTATGTCTCCTGTTCCCTTGGCTAGGGACAGGTATGAGGGAAATGGGCATGACAGCCTCTTCTCCACCCAAGAGGCTGCTGGAGCATGGAAGAATGTGGGAGGGTTGAACCAGAGTAGCCATCTCCATAGCAGTCCCAAGAGAGCATCATAGTAAAGAGAATTTCTTCGTACTGGGATTATATTGCAACAACTGGACGCTCCCCATTGTGCAATGAGGATGATGTGGCTGTCTCAGAGAAACCCTCTGATCAGAACAATTCGAACAACCACCGTTCCAAAAATCCTCTCCAGGATCTTTGCTGGAAACCCCTGGCGTGTAAGATGGTGATGGTCAGTAGAAATAATGCCTTCTGACACCCAGGAAGGCACTGGATCAGCCTCCAGCCTCCTAGGGATGGCAAGGGGATAAACATAGAGGAAATAAAGACCAGGCCATCTTGAATTTTTAAAAAGTAGTAAATGCCTGCTTTGTTGGTACAGCAAGGGTGGATGGAATCCAGACTTTGCTGCTGGAATGAGGCCAGAGGTGATGGGGTGTCACATTGTCACTCAATAGATGATGTTTAATTTGTATTTCTGTACAGAATAGTTCTGCCTCGGTATTTATTTGTGTTCCATGGCCGAAGGGCAAGTGCTGGCTTCTGACCCAGGCAGCACGTTGGGAGATCCTAGCACAAAGCTTTTATGCCTTTTCTCCATGTTATTTTTAGCTACTGTAACTTCCATTCAGCGGGTGTGAAATTAGAAGTTAATTCTTTCTGCTTTGTGCTTTGGATTCTCGCGGCTGTGAGAACGAGTCAGATTAGTGTTAGGTTTCTGCATCTCCCCAGGGAGGCCAAGATGGCTAGCCCCCACGGAAGATGTACCTTCTGCCTCCATGGTGTAGCCTAGTGGCTGGCAAGTGCTGTCTAGCTAAAGAGCATGATGCCCCGCCCACCCAGCCCTGTGGATTTTGCTGGTGGGAGGTAAGCTGATGCAAGGCTGATGTTCTGAAGCAGGTAGGTACACTTTCCCTGTCTTCCAACCTGAACCCAGTTTTAAGGCCCTAAAGCAAGGTGGCGCTGCAGGGCCACAGGAGGCTGACTCCTGAATGGCTGGCTGGCTGCCCAGCACCAGCCCAGGATCCTGAAAAGCATCTATTCCATCGACCCCCAAGACCTTTGTAGTTTGTTCCAGTGCAGACCAGTACCCTCTTGACAACAGCATCCAAGCTCGTCTGTGGAACATAATAGTACATGATTAGTCCAAATTTTTGGGTCAATGAGTAGAGTTGCTTTCTGGTTTTCATGTATTTGGCTTAATTTTCTGCTGGGGACTGAACGCCACACCCCACTATCACTAGGCGAGCTATATCCCCAGACCCCTTTTATGTGTTTCTTCTTATTTTGAGCTAAGGTCTCCTTAAGTTGCTTAGGCTGGTCTTGAACTCACTATACAACTGAACCCAGTGATCCCCTGCCTCAGCCTTGTGGCTGAGATTCCAGGCCTGTATGCTGGAGCACTAACGCATTCATACCGACTACAGAGGAGGGGCTGAGGACTCTCCAGCTGGCTCCATTGGGGTGCACAGTGACAACTGGTAACAGGGCGGTGGGGTCCCTTCAAATGATGGCTGTTTATGCACCACAGAATACTTCCACAGTTCTCCCACGGAAGTCAGGGCCTCACCCATGTTGCCTCCTGTGCTAGAGAACATGGCCGAAAAGAAATTCCCCTATCACCTGCGAGGGCTTGGAGTTTCCAGGAAGCCTGTGATCTCAGGTGACCCGCCACCTCCTCCACTCCAGGAAGACCCTTCTAATTTCTCCCTTGCTCTTGATCTCTTGTGTCCCCCTAGCTCAGCTCTGTCTGTGCTCCAGTTTGGGAGCTGGAACAACTGTAGTATTTTCTGTTTGTCACTTGCCCCACCTGACAGGACCCCTTGAAATCACACACTGAATTTGAGTTCACCTCACAGGTGAGGTGAGGCACCGGGCCAAACTGACAGGCGATCCGTGTTGCTTCCAAGTGAACGCGGGATAAATAATGAACAGTTTGGAGGCCATAACTAAAACCTTTTAGATTAGTTTAATACACAGTGGCATTTGTTTCTGTACTTTAAGCTAAATTTAAACATTTTGGAAGACTAAAGCTGTATTTTTCATCCTGTTTTGTTACTGTGTTGGTGTCAGGAAACAACATTGTTTTTCCTCATATTGGCACACTTTCTCCTCTTGAGACTGCAAACTCAGGAATATCAGGGGAAAAAAAAGCACACCAATCCAAGTGTGTTAGTTTTCCAGTTCTCAACGTGTTAACATTTTGTTTTACAATAAAAAAAGGATTTAAAGCAGCTTTCAATTCACAGAAAAGTTGTGATAGCATCGCCTATTTTACTTGATTGGCAGCTCGCTTTAGGCCAGTGGTTCCCAATCTTCTTAATGCTACGAGCCTTTGATACAGTTCCTCATGTTGTGCTGACTCCCCTCCCCTTCAACCATGAAATTACTTTGTTGCTACTTCGTAACTATAATTTTGCTACTGTTATGAATTATGATGTAAATATCTAGTAAAGGGGAGATCTGATATGCCACCCCTGGTTGAGAACTGCTGCTTTAGTTATGAACCAGTATTGATGCTCTTTTTTTTAATCAACTACAAGTCAGAGCGTATTTGTATTTGCTTAATTTTTAAATAATGACCTTTCTACACACCATCCCCAAACTTGTTACAGGGTCTTGCGATGCAGCAAAGTTGCATTTCAGCCCTCATATCCTCCTGTATCACTTCCCTAGTTCCGGGATAACAGATGTGCACCACCACCTACCTACTGTCAGTGTGTTAATGTTTGTTTTCCATTAAAAAAGAATTTAGTTTTAAAAACAGCTTTTAAGTATTATAGGCGTGTTCAGCTACCTAGTATTTTTTTTTTTTTTAATATCCCAGTACCCCGTGATACCCACAGCCACTGTGTCTTCCTTGGGCTATGACAGTTTTTCAGATTTCCCTTTTATTCTGGGGACCTGGACACTTCTGAGGCCAACCATTCCATAGGATGACCTGTTGCGATCTGATAGTTGCTCCTGAGTAGTCATTTATAAAAGGAAGCTCATGAGATACCGTTTCATCCTAGCTCATCAAACACCTGCTGTCACTGGGAGTCACCCATGTTGACATTAATGCTGGTCCCCTGGCTGAGGCCGTGATTGTTTGGTCTCTCCAGTGCATGGGGAATTGGTTCCTGTTTCTTGTCGATGACTTAATACTTAAAGGAGGTTTGAAAAATGGTTAGTGAGGCTGTAAGGAGTGGAGACAAGTAACATCTACATGCTGTGGATGACTGATTGATAAACAAAATGCTAATTGGCCAGTAGCCAGACAGGAAGTATAGGTGGGACAAAGAGAGAGGAGAGGTCTGCGAAGTGGAAGGCTGAGGTAGAGAGACGCTGCCAGCTGCCTCAGCCATGAGAAGATGTTAAGATACCAGTAAGCCACGAGTCACTTGGCAACTTATAGATGAATAGAAATGGGTTAATTTAAGACGTAAGTACAGCTAGCTAGAAGCTTGAGCCATTAGGCCAAACAGTTTAAATAATATAAGCGTCTGTGTGTTTATTTTATAATTGGGTTGCAGGACTGCAGGGGGGTGGGTGGGCTTGGTGGGACCCAGAGAGAAGCTCCCCAGCTACATCTACAATCTTAAGATTATGTCGGTTTTTGACAGACCTCTACCTGTGGGCTACGGACTCCTCAGCTTGTTTGTCCTCCATCCCTTTGCATGAGATACAAACCTGAAGAGGGCTGGGGTTAGACAGTTTTTTTTTTTCCTTAAGCTAAGCTAGGGTCTGCTGGAGTCTTTGCCACTGAAGTGCTGCATTTTGGTGTGGAAATCTCACTGACTATATTTCCAAATGATTACTGCCCATCTTTCCTCAACATGTATCTAGTGTGATTATCTTGATTTTCATTATGAAATGACTGAGTTTCCTGAAAAGATGTTCTCTGGTGTGATGGGATATCTCTGAAATTGAAAGCCCCCACCCCCCAGCACACACTTTTTGTAGCAGTATCCATAAAGCCTGGAGAAATTCATCCCCAAATCTGAACTGATGGCCCATGTGGCTTCTGCTCCCTAAGCCACCCAGTGCTGTATCTTCTATCTACAGTCTTTTCAGAATTCAAGGTAGTGGCTGCCCTGAGACCTCAGTTCCCTGATGGCCCAAGAAATGTGATTGATTTCCAGTGGGTTCAAGATACTTTGTTGTTATTGTAAGGATGGGGTGATGAGACATCTAAGCTTTCAACTGCTGTGGGATGTCTTTCTGTGTGCTGTGAATATGTATTGCTCTCATTGGTTAATAAATAAAGCTACATTAGCCTATGGCAGGGCAGGATGGAGCCAGGTGAGAAAATCCAGGAGAGACAGAGAGAGGAGAAGGGAGGAGTTGGGACCGATGCTGCTAGCCACTGCCAGGAGAAGCAAGATGGGAGAGAATAGGTAATACCACAAAGCCATGTGGCAAAACGTAGATTAATAGAAATGGGTTAAGTTATAAGAGCTAGTTAATAATGAGCCTGAGCCATAGGCCATACAGTTTGTAATTAGTGTAAGCCTCTGTGTGTTTACTTGGGACCGAGTGGCTGCAGGACCAGGCAGGACACAGGAAAACTTCCAGCTACACTCAACATCCACTTTTCAGTGTTTAAAACCTTTTCAAATGAAAGGCTTTGAACCAGAGGTTCTGTTATTGGTGATTGTGAATCGGTTAGATTGCTTTCATGTAGGAGAAAGGAAGTTTGCCTTCTAGACAGCCAGGGATGACTTCTGCTCTCTGGCAGGCTAGCTGAAGATGCACCCTTAGCGTAGCTCACGTGTTTGCCTCCTGAGGCTCAGGGATGGTGAGTAGGGACAGTGGGGCCTTGATCACAATTAGGACATAGGTGTAAATCCCCTGGCAGTTTGGAGACAGAAATACATTAAAACAACCACCACCACCACCACAACAACAAACAAACCTTTTACATTTGTGTAAAATATGCAGAAAACGAAGTGACTCCATGCCTGGGCCTTCCCCAGTCTTGAGACATTAGACCAATGGAAAATAACAGCTTTCCTGGACCTCGAGGAAGTGGCCTCAAGTGTACTGGCTGGAAATTTACAAGTGAGCACATGTAATTGTGGGCAGGAGGCAGAGCCAGGGTAATTTGTGTGTCTGCAGGCCTATCAGGGGGACATGAAGCATGCCAACCTGATGCCATTAGAGGCTATTCAAACAGGTCGTATCACAGACAGGAGAACACCCGGGGCGTGGGGGGGGGGAGGACGGACGGCATGACCCTGATTTCCATTAGATTTTATCAGAAGCAGCCAGAGAGCCACTCAGCAGTTTGAGATTTACATGCCCAAAATGTTCTTTCTGAACAGAACTGAAGAAACGAACCCCAGATGGCGTTTCTTATTCAGGGCGCACAAATACCTCCCACAAACTCCAGACAAAGATATAGAATAAGAATAAACATCTAGAACTCAGAAAAGCTGTCTGGGGAAAAAAAACACAACCAACCTGGACCCACCAATCATAGCAGATAGGAATTGCTGGCATATAAAAGGCAGGCAGATTTATTTATTAAGTAGCCATCTCCAATCCCAAACAGAACTGGAATCGTTTCAGGAAAGAGTTTAAAAATAGGTTATGTCATGCACATGTGAACACACACACACACACACGCACACACACACACACACACACACATGCACACACATGTTAGTGTGTGGAATGATGACCGCAAAACCTTGAAACAGAGTTAGTTCGTTCTCTGTAGTGCACGCTTCAGAATGACTCAGACATTTCAGAAAGCTGATTTTTTGTGAGAGTTGGTTCTGCCAAAGGCTTAGGTAATCAGAAAATCTGATTAAGAAGAAAATTCCATTATCGTTCAGTATTTGAGTTAATGACCTCCTTTTATCTCCCGTTCTCTGGCCTAGAGCACAGGCTATTATATGAAAGGGTATTCCGGGTGTAACATTCAGGATATGAACACACAGTGGATTAATTTCCATTCATCTCCAGCACTGTAATAGCTGTGAACAAGACCAACACCCCTATGGCATCATTCTGTAGTTAGCAGCTGCCCAGGGGTGTTTGTATATTCTGGGGCGAATTTTTCTGAACCACAAATTATTTTTTTTTGTAGGTTGATGATAGATAACTCAAAATGTCAGGCTTTCCTAGAAATCTAGCATGAATTCCAACTGCATCCTCTCTCTCTCTCTCTCTCTCTCTCTCTCTCTCTCTCTCTCTCTCTCTGTGTGTGTGTGTGTGTGTGTGTGTTGTCTTGGAAGTTTGGAGTTTGGAGACCTCATCTGAGCTTGTCCTTTCCAGTTGAGCACATACTGAAATGGAGCAGCATGTCATGTGGATCCAGTAGATTGGGTTGTAAAAAAAAAAATGCACTTGTAAAGTTAGATGCACAGAAGCAACATGGATTAACATTTCTTGACAGGTGCCTCCCTTAGATCTAGGTTGCAGATTTAACACTGACTGGCCTTGCCTCAAATGAAGTTGTGTGCACAGGTGCTTTTGCCTGCACATGCCAGAGGTCAACTTCCTGTTTCTTCTTTAGTCACTTCACTTTATTTTTGGGATAGGGTTGATTACTGAGCCTGGAGCTTGCCATTTTGTCTAGACTGCTTGCAAGTGAGCCTCCACAATCCTCCTGTCTCCACCCTCCAGCATTGGGGTGACAGGTATATGCTACCATTCCTGGCTTTTTGTTAAGTGCTATGGATCTGAACCCAGGCCCTTGTAGTCATGTGGCAAGCACTTCACCTTCTGAGCAATCGCTCTAGTCCTCAGATGAAGTTTGTGATCATCCAGAGTCTATAGTTAGCAAAAGAAAAAAAGCTTTGACCACTTCCGGTTCATGTTAAGGAACGTCACTCAGTGGAAATAATTCTGAGCCAATTTCAGAAGGCCTAAAACACCGCTAGCTATTCATTTTGGAAAAGTCAGGAGATTAAAAACAGCAAGAATAGAGACAAGGGTTCAAGGCCTGACGAGACCTACCCCTATAAGACAAGTCAGCACACCCTACAGTAATACACTCCCCTGCATTCTCTCAGAACACAAACCTTGGACAAGGGTCTTCTTAATCCAAAGCCACTTGTGATACTTTACTTTTGTGTTTTAAAGTGACCGTTGCTTTAATAATTGTGGTTGTGTTTGGCATGTTTTCACAGATCAAATTCTTTCATTCAACACTCCTTATTTCACACACTCAGGCAACATAATGGCCTGCCCTGCTCCCTACCTTTTTTAAAATTCACCCTTTTTTAAAATGGGCTTTGTGTGTGTGTGTGTGTGTGTGTGTGTGTGTGTGTGTGTGTGTGTACCATGGTGTGCAGGGTGGAGATGGTTTTTAGAGATCAATTCTCTCAGGATCCAACTCAGGTTGTCAGGCTTGGTGACCAGTACCCTTACCTGCTGAGCCATTTTTTTCAAATAAGTACTCAATAGTTTCAACATTCAATATTATCTACTAAATAGTTAGTGTTTACTGGTAAAGTATATGAGAATATGCGTACAGATCATCCTAGGATTGAAGCTACTCCAGGGCACATTATGGAAAGGTGTGTGTGTGTGTGTGTGTGTGTGTGTGTGTGTGTGTCTGAGGTAGAAGGACAATTGAAGAATTCACTAACACTATAAGAGACCACTTATGCTATGTAAGCTCAGACTCTTAATTAGGAGTGCATTCTACACCTGTCCCGTGTAAGGTCTAGAAGTTATACCTTTCCAGAGCAGAGGCTGTTTCCTGTAACTAATTTTCTTTCCATACACCTTGTGCAAATAGGTAATCATCTCTTAGTGGTGGAGGCCACGGGATGGGTCAGTCCTGTTTACCAAGCGGGAGTATCTATTCCCTCTTTTTCTCTGTGAGTCTAAGTAGTGTCATCCCCCAACACGACAATTCCTCGTGTGTCATGCCCCAACACGACAATTCCTCGTGTGTCATGCCCCAACACGACAATTCCTCGTGTGTCATGCCCCAACACGACAATTCCTCATGTGTGTCATGCCCCGACACGACAATTCCTCGGGTCATGCCCCAACACGACAATTCCTCGGTGTCATGCCCAACAATCCTTCACCCAACACGACAATTCCTCGTGTGTCATGCCCCAACACGACAATTCCTCGTGTGGTCATGCCCCAACACGACAATTCCTGTCATGCCCCAACACGACAATTCCTCGTGTGTCATCCCCCAACACGACAATTCCTTGTGTCCTCGTCCTCTATTTCAGTTTTCAGAGACGGTCAAGGTCACTAGGTGAGAGCTTGCATATTTAAACCGCAACATATCAAGACAGATGCATGTAAACACACTAAAATGAAACAAGTTGGACTTTTAAAGCACAGCAAAAACAAAAGCAGAAACCCTAGGCAATGCGTTTTCACAAAAAAAGGTGGTTTTTTTTTTTGTCAGATAATGAAAAACTTTATTACTTTTCATTCTGACTATGGGAAGAACACACTCACTGGGGAAAAAAAATTGACCTACAGAATTTTTATTTTTATTTATTTTTTTTTAAAGAAAAATGTATCCTAGAGGGCTCAGCAGTTGAGAGTGTGTACTGCTCTTGAAGAAGTTTGGAGTTTGGTTTCCAGGCTTCCTGTCAGGTGCTCACAAGCACTGGAAACTTCGGAAAATCTGATACCTCTGGGCTCTAAGGACACCTGCTCTCTCTCTCTCTCTCTGTGTGTGTGTGTGTGTGTGTGTGTGTGTGTGTGTGTGTGCGTGTGTCTGTGACTCTCTGTCTCTCACTGTCTCACACACACATAATTAACAATTAAAATAAATCCTTAAAACCTTACCACAGAGAAATGACAACCATTGACTTTTTTTGCTAAGTAGACTTTTTTTTTTTTCTCCCCAAGGAATACTGACATACAATTTCTTTGTCCTACAATTATGGAGTCAGGCTAAAACATAGTTTTAAAACTGCCTGCTTTGCTCTCTATGTCACTGGCTTTCCATTTTAATATTGGTGATGTAAATATTCTTCTGAAAAACCCCGCACTGCAGACATGCTGGGTCCACTGTGTATTTGTGCTGTTTCTACACCTTTTCTGTTTCTAGTCGAACAATACTGAGGCCTCGTGTGCGCGGTCAGCTTCCCAGAATCCGTTGTGAGGCTTTAGCATGAGGCTGTCCACTAAACTCCACCAGCCATAAGTTTCCACCACGGCTGTTGGTCCCTGGCACCACCCCTTCCAGCTAAGGGCTTTCTCAAGTCCCTGGCTGTCCTTCTCCAAATGGCATGTGGCTGCATGTACAAGAAGCAGTTCTCTCCGAGAAACTGAAATTAGTTTTTCAGACAGTATGTGTCTTACCTCCCCACCCATGTGCGTCAGAGCTTGGGCCTCTGAAGGATTTGCAAACCCTATCAATCTTTTTAGTGTTCACTGGTGTTTTGCCTGCATGTATGTCTGTAAGATGGTGTCAGGTACCCTGGAACTGGAGTTACAGACAGTCGTGAGCTGGAATTGAACCTGGGTCCTCTGGAAGAACAACTAGTGTTCTTAACTGCTGAGCCATCTCTCTAGCCTTAACCCTATTAATCTTTATCTATGTAGTTCTTGTTTTTCCTACAGAAGCATATAGATCCCATAAACCTCAAATCAATATTTGCTTAAAACCCAGGTCATCGTGCATTTTTTTTTTTTTTTGCCTGCTAATAATAACACTTTGTGTGTGGGGTAGAAATGGGGTACTTCAAATTAAGTAATGAGGATTTGTTTCTGAGGGGACGTGTCGTGTGGGTTTGGCTGTGGGTTGCTCTTCAATGATCTTTTTTTAGAAGTAAATCCACTTGCTGGTTTAATTCTGAACTCTGGTTTTGCTGCTGAAGCAGGGGAAAATTGATTTCTCTAAATATCATTAAAAATACAGGATTGCATTTTGCATCGTAGGCATGTTAGAAATCCATAGTTCAAGGCATGTTAGAAATCTGTAGTTCAAGGAGCTGAGACTGTGGAGTTATGGGTTCTTAACTTTGGATGTTTGAATAAGGCTTAAGGAGTCCACAACCCTATGCACTATTTGTGTATGTGTGTGTCTATATGCATCCATATATGTGTGTCTGTGTGTCTGTGTATCATATGCATGCATATGGGTATCTGTATGTGTGCATGTGTTTATCTGTGTGTGTCCATGTCTGTGTGTGTCTGTGTGCATGCACACACACATGTGTGTGTGTCCATGTTTGTGTCCTTATTTTTCTTGAAGACCAAATGTGCAAACTTTCCACTGGATTTTTAAATGAATTCATGGTAGAAATAATGGTTCAAAATCATACAGTAATCATTTTGAAAGGAACAGGCTACATCTAGAAACCTGGCCCAAGGTCAGTCTGTACCTACTTCCGTGACTTAGCAACCAAATTAAACATAAAATTGTGTTCCTAATTTGAGTCACCAGGATTTTATAACTGCTCTCCATGTTCCAGAAGGTCACCAAGGCTGGAATGTGCAGTTCTGCACCAGAAGCCCAGGTCTGCCATGAACTCAGCTACATCCTTGCATTTCTTGCTGCCTCTTTAGCTATAAAATGGAAATGAAAAACACTGATTACAAGAGCACTGAGGTGGCTCGGGGGTAAGGACATTTGCCACTGTGATTGACAACTTGTGTTTTATTCCCAGGAACCACACAGTATATGGAAAGTTGACCTCTACATTTGCACCATGGTATTTGGTATGTGTGTACCAACACACACACACACACATACACACACACACACACACACACACACACACACACACACACACCTTAAGTTAGTGTAAAATATTATAAAATACCCTTTACTTGGGTTTTGAAGGACTGTGGAAAGATCATGCTAAACAGTGACAAGGTTACTCAACACAGGAGCACTGTTTTCCATGATTATTCTCTGAGCCGAGCCACCACCATCTTCAGGAGTTCAGCTGCGTCTACTTGCCAAAGGTCATCCCAGTTGAGCTTGGTGACTGTTTACACCCCTTATAGTGTGTGTGTGTGTCAGCAGCCCTGTGTGAGTTCCATCTGTCCCCTACCATGTGCTGTATGCGACTCTGCCCTAATGGCTCTCAGCCTCATGGCCTGGGACAGAGACTGGCCTATGGAGGCCAGGGAAGTCTAGGGGAAGGCAGACCCACCGATGGAGCTGTGGGACAGCCACCATCCAGGCTGAGTAAAGACTGGCCTGTAAGGACTTTTGGAAAGGAGCACCCACATTCCAGTAAGGAACCCCTCACCCATGAGCTATCAGGAAGTCCAGTCAACTCAGGGGTTCCCCCAGAATGAACATTGGTGGAATTGAGCCTTAGTTTGTTGTTGTGACCTTAGGAGGAAGGGGAGATTTGTCTTATGTTTGCTCCCCCCACTCGGGAAGGAATTTTAGCAACAGCCACATAATGTATTATTCCATTTATCGGACACATCTGTAGGAACAAAGTGCAGAGTAGGGGTTGCTCAGACAGTACTCGTCTTGTGCTTTGGGACTATTAATCAGTAAAATAAGGGACACTGTAACACTGCAATGGTTGACCAGATAACTGGGGCTGCTACTAAGTGAAGAACAGGTGGGTGGTGTTTACAGTATGGATACTCAGGAAGGGGGATGATTTATGTCCCATAAAGAATGTAGAAGGATGGCACAAGATTTCATTATGCTATCCAGATGGCATGCAATTTTAAACTTATGGTTTATTTCTAGGACTTTCTATTTAACGTTTGTGGACCATCATCAACTGCGTGACTAAAACAGGAAATCAAAACTGTTTTTCTCAGTTGTGCTCATCCTTGGAAAACCAGGGTGGGGAGGACTCTTGGTTTAACCCAAATGAAGTATGCTGTGTTCTTATGCTGGTGTGCAAGGTGGATTGGAATGGCATATCTCAGCTTGTTAGCATTGTGTTTAGAAGATGTATGTATAGAGTGTCTGTGCCTGGCTGAGATTTTTCTTGATTTCTATCATTGAATCTGGTCAATGGGCAGGTTTGGACAATGTGTGTGGGCAGACTTTTCTGTCCTGCCAGCCGATTCTCAAATAACCCCACAGGGACTTATTATTAATTATATATGATTGGCTGATATGATTAGGCTTGTTACTCACTAACTCTTACAACTTAAATTAACCCATATTTCTTATCTACACTCTGCCACATGGCTTGATACCTTCTGTCAGTACAGCAAGTTCATCTGCTTCTTCTTCATCTCCTTGCAAATCCTGAGATGACTCCTCTTTTTCCCAGAATTCTCTCTGCCCTGAAAATCCTGCCTAGCCATCAGCCAATCAGCTTTTTATTAACAATGAGAGCAATACATCTTCACAGTGTACAAAAGGATTATTCCACAGCAGATGTGAACAAAAGTATAAAGAACACACATTTGAAGACACAGTTCTGAATCCGAGTGGTCATGTCTTGCTTGGTGGTTAGGACCTGAGGAGTAAGCACCTTCTGTGCAATTGAGAAAGGATCCAGGGACATGATGCTAGAAGCCCTGTTCCTCTCTGGTGCTTTCCTAGGCTGTCTTTGCTGTTGCTATATGCTAACCTCATAGCTTCATCAAGTCTTTTATCTGTACAGCCTGGGGATCCATGCATCCTTTCATCTGCCTGATCCTACTCAATGG
This sequence comes from Onychomys torridus, assembly GCF_903995425.1. Taxonomy (NCBI): domain Eukaryota; kingdom Metazoa; phylum Chordata; class Mammalia; order Rodentia; family Cricetidae; genus Onychomys; species Onychomys torridus. The sequence goes on from NC_050460.1 coordinate 52,159,441, forward strand.
GACCAGCAGCCATGTGACTCTTCTCATAAACAGAGTGACTCAGAAAGATTGAATAGGCAAAGATACAGCTGGCCATTGTAGAAACAAAGGCAGGCATCACATGATGGACTGGAGGCAGGCCCTGACTCAGGACTAGAAGCAACCAGTGGGAGAGAGAGGATGAGCCCATAGAGAATGGTACAGCTCACAATAACAAACAGCAATGTGACTCTTTGGGAACAAATAACATCTTTATGTGAGTGTGACTTTAACTCCGAAGGATGGCAGATGCACCATGGACATGCAGTTTTGTCTGTCTCCTTTTGGTCCTCATGTGATCATCTCACAGTGATTACATTGCCCAGATGCTGGGGCAGAGAGACAACGGCATACCCTAGTTCTTGCAAATGCGCTCAACTTAAATAAGCTTTCTGGTTTTGTTATCATATAGTCAAAATTGAGATAATACTTTGTTTCACTATTACTTGTGTTTCATGAGCTCATATATACAAAGATTCCTTACACGTTATAAAAGACAAGTAATGTAAATATTATAAAAGCCAAATAAAAGTTAGATATTGTTTAAAAATTATTAGAATAATATTGTTGTATTTTCTTCCATAATCTACTCTTGGGCTACAGTGACAACTGGGTTGAAGAAATGAATGTTCATTTTCTAATACTCCATAAATCTATGTTAGTTAATCTTCATCAACTATATCAAAATAACCGAGAAAAACAACTTAAGAGGAAATATTTGATTAACTCACAGTTTCATCCCATGGTCAACTGACTCCATTACATTTGGGCTCAAGACAAGGTTGAAACATCCTTCTTTGAGGTGACTGTCAGAGAAAATAAGAATGTGATGGAGCAAAGAGAGAAGGCATCCCTTCATGGCAATCTGGATGTGGAAAAGAGAGGGCAGGATGGGTAAGGGGAGGAAGAAGAAGAAGGGGAGAGATGAGATGTCTGGGACAGGACCCACACTTCAAAGCACATTCCCTGTGATTTCCCTCCTCCAGACGGGGACCACCTCTTAATATCCCATTTGGTACAAACTTGTCAGTAGGGGAACCCACTGATAATGCAAGTGCCGTCATGATCCTGTTACTTCTCAGCAGTTAGGTTGTCCAGGATACAGCCTTTGGGGGGAACACTTCATATCCAAAACTTAATACCACTGATAAAAAGCAATCTCCAGAAGAGAAACTTATACATCATTCCTTACACAAAACAGAGCAAAACCAATAAAAACAAACAAACAAAAAACAAAAAACAAACAAACAAAAAACCCTGTACCTAAAACTGTGGTACCCAAAGACTGTTTCTTGTACTCTATCTCCATCCTCTATTCAAATGGCCCAGCAGTGTGACTTTAGATGAAGGCATTCAGGGAGCAGAGTGATCGGAGTCCTTTCCAGGTTACTGTCACAGGCCAGGTGGTTCACAGAAATAGGAAAAATCAATTAAGATATTTAACAGTTTGACCTTTAGAGTCAGAGTCTAGGCAGAACACCAAAGGCCACAATTTAATACCTAAATTTTTTTTGTTTGTATTTTTGAGACAGGGTTTCTCTGTGTAGTTTTTTGGTGCCTATCCTGAATTTTGCTTTGTAGACCAGGCTGGCCTTGAACTCATAGAGATCTGCCTGGCTCTGCCTCCCAAGTGCTGGTATTAAAGGCATATGCCACCACCACCGGGTTACCTAAATTTTTTTATAACCTGTTTGTGACTATCTTATTGAACAAAACCCTTAAGCCATGAAAATGAAACACTACATTGAAGTTCACCAGTATCCAATTTCTGTAGGCAGGTCATAGTTTTTGCTATAAGAATGTCTCACAGTTGGGGCAGAACTCAAAAGATACAACTCTCCACTTCCTCTCTGCACTGAAAATTTGAAATCCCACCATTAGAAAACCTAATGCCCATGTAGGTCCATCCAAACACTGCTGTTTCACTTTGCTGCCGTGTGTAACACCACTGCTGCTTTCATTGTTTTTCTTTAGCAACTTATTAAGCAAATCCTTTGGAGGAAAATTTTAATTTAAGATAAAGCTTGCATTTCTATTCACAAAAAAATTAATTCTGTGCTAGTTATGTCCCAGAGGAATTCAAACTGGCTTAATGATGATTCAGGAAATGGTGTCTTTGATTTTCATGAACTTGCTTTTCCCGCCCTGCAAAGAGAGCTCTGGGGAGCACAGACTGCATAATGTTGATAACTCTTCCACACTAGGGTGTGAGATCTGTACAAGTGATACATCTGTGAGTGACACTGATCTGCTCTCTCCTCTTCCTGAGTGAAACAAGGGAACTATTTTACAATAACGTAATTCACCTTTTTCCCAGACTTAGTAGTTCTTTCCAGAGCTCCAGAGAGGCAATTGTCTTCAGTAGCTTGAGCCTTTTCAGAGTGAAATATTCTTTGGTTGTGTAGACAGAGATGATGGATGTGAGTGGAATGAGTGGGTGTGGGAGCAGTGTCCTACTCAGTGTTACTGTTGCTGGAATGAAACACCATGACCAAAAGCAACTTTGGGAGGAAAGGGTTGATTTTGTTCACAGTTCCATGTCAAAGGAAGTCAGGGCAGGAACCTGGAGGCAGGAACTGATGCAGAGGCCACGGAGGGGTGCTGCTTACCGGCAGGCTCAGCCTGCTTTCTTATAGAACCCAGGACCACCAGGCCTGGGATGGCCCCACCCACAATGGACCATGAATCACTAATTAAGAAAATGCACTACAGGCTTGCCTACAGTCCAATCTTATGAAAGCATTTTCTCAATTGAGGCCCCCTCCTCTCAGATGACTCTAGCTTGTGTCAAGCTTGACACAAAACTATCCAGCACAACCAGGAAAGGCACAGGAGATAAGGAAGCATCTAGAAGAGCTAAAAACAACTAAGTAACTTGAATAAACAGGGCTTCATACTACAAAAGTCAAACAAATGTCAGAGTATAAATCAGCTTACATTTTATATATTTAAAACTGGACACTTAAAAATTAGTTCTCATATTTTGCCCTGTCCATGAAATTAAAGTCTGTCCAAGCTTCACAACTGGTCATCGGGGTGAACTATAAAGTGTGTTCAACCTTGGGAAAATGGGGATCTCAGTGTAGCCAGAAAATAGAAACACCAGGGTTCCTATCAGAATGGCTGGCTGTTGTTTACACCCGTGTGACTTCAATGACTGTTGGGCTATTATTTTAACCCTCTGAACTGTCACATTTAATGTGTTTTCAGTCACAAGGTCACAGTCATGTGGTAGTGCCAGGGAGAAAGAGCAATGGGGCTGTTTCAGCCAATGTCTAGAAACCAAGAATTTGAGGACAGAAAAGAAAGATGCTCAGTAAAAACTCAAAAGTGAAGACAGGGCCATCACTGTTCCTCAAGAATATCTGCTGAAGTTGGAAAATAACACTAAAAAAGCTAAAACATGTGATATTTTGATTACATTCTGACCATAAAGCTTGCTTGGAGTCAGAGGGTGGAGCTAGCCACTAGCTGACCCAAATTAACCAAACCACAGAGGTTTGGAGGACTGTGGACAGATAGGAGACAGGTAAGGTGGGGCTGAGAGAGTATCTTAGACCCTTTGGATGGAGGACCTGAAGAGGTAGGAAGTCACTGGAGGCTGCTCCGCTGCTTCTCTGATCTTTCATGTTCTTTCCCCAATATCTGACTCCCTATTTTTTTTTATTGATAAAGTATATTAGACAAACGCATCAACACCAAGCCTACAGTGTTGTCATGGTATAGATTTAGACAACAGAGAGGGTGAGCATCCTCTGAGGACACTCAGCTTTCAACTGTGCATGCCTGACAAACATTCTCCCCACGAATGCTGAGATCGTAGGAAGGCTGATGTACCTAAAGAAAGCAAATCAGTAGACAAGGAAAGTATGCATGAGTATGGGCATCCAGAGCATGGGTGGACAGCAGGAATGAACTGTCAGCAGGCACCAGGGATCACACTGGGGTGGCCACAATGATGAGATCATAGCGATGGTTCTGCAAAGGGCTAATTCACTAGAAGACCCTCATAGCCATTTACAGAGCTGTTTCCATAGGGATTTTAAATCCCATCAACTTGGTACTGAAGATTAACCATCACAATTTGGCTGAGGAATGCGTCACTAGGGTGGACAGCTGTGCACCACAGGATCATGAGAATGGCAGGCAATGGAGGGAGAATCTCATCACTAAGGGTCTGAACATCTGCCAGGTTTTCAGACTGAAACAATCATGCAGCTACTTGAAATAATTGTTTTCTTATTAAAATTGTACTTATTTTATGTGTGTGTCCATATGCATGTGTGTGGCCATGCATAGTATGACATGTATGTAGAGGTCAGAGGACAATTTGAAGGAGTGAATTCTCTCCTTCCACTATATGGGTCCCAGAGATTGAACTCAGGACATCACACTTGGTGGCAAGTGCTCTTCTCAGTGGCTCCTACAGTGGAATTTTTATGAGAGATTAATTTGGAAAATGCCAATCAAATTATGGGGCAGAGCTGGGCAGTGGTGGCGCACGTCTTTAATCCCAGCACTCAGGAGGCAGAGGCAGGTGGATCTCTGTGAGTTCGAGGCCAGCCTGGACTACCAAGTAAGTTCCAGGAAAAGGTGCAAAGCTACACAGAGAAACCCTGTCTTGAAAAAAAAAAATTATGGGGCAGATGCTGGAGGCAGATGCAGTTCAACTTATCAGATGAATGGCCTTCTATTTTATTTTTTAAAATGTGTGTGTGTGTGTGTGTGTGTGTGTGTGTGTGTGTGTGTTTGTGTGTGTGTGCATGCACATAAGCACAGGTGCCCAAGGAAACCAGAAGAGGACACTGGATCTCCTGGAGTTGGTTTTACAGGAGGTTGTGATTTGCCCAGTGTGAAATAAAAATTGGTATTGTGGCATGAATGAGAATAACCTACATGCGTTCATATGTTTGAGTGTTTCATCCCAGTTAGTGGAACTGTTTGGGAAGGATCAGGAGGTGTGGTCTGCTGTGGAATAATCCTTTTGTACACAGTGAAGATGTGCTGCTCCCATTGTTAATAAAGAGCTGACTGACCAATAGCTAGGCAGATAGAGGATAGGCAGAACTTGCAAACAAAAAGACAGTATGTAGTTGGAGAACTTCTCTCCAGGTGCCAACCAAGCCCCTGTGGTCCCATTACCCACATATAAAATAATCATACAGACACTTATATTATTTAAACTGCTTGGCCATTAGCTCAGGCCTACCATTGTCTAGCTCTTACTCTTATATTTAGCCCATTTCTATTAATCTATACTTTGCCATGTGGCTTGTGGCTTATCGGTGTCTTTACATATTGCTTCTCCTTGCAGCGGCTGGCAGTGTCTCCTCCCAGCCTTCCTGTTCCCAGCCTTCTTCTCTTCCTTGTCCCGCCTACCCTATCCTTCCTGTCTAGCTACTAGCCAATCAGCACTTTATTTATACAGAGTGATATCCACAGCACTTCTAAAATTTTACTATATAAAACCTTGCTTTTAAAAAAAAAGAAAAGGGGAAGTGCTGTGGATATCACTCTGTATAAGTAAAGTGCTGATTGGCCAGTAGCTAGACAGGAAGGATAGGGTAGGCGGGACAAGGAAGAGGAGAAGGCTGGGAACAGGAAGGCTGAGGGGAGAGACACTGCCAGCCGCTGCCATGAGAAGCAACATGTAAAGACACTGGTAAGCCACAAGCCATGTGGCAAAGTATAGATTTACAGAAATGGGTTAATTTAAGATAGAAAAGGTAGATAACAAGCAGCCTGCCATGGCCATACAGTTTGTAAGCAATATAAGTTTCTGTGTGCTTTCTTAGTTGGGTCTGAGTGATTATGGGACTGGCAGGTAAGAGAGATTTGTCCTGACTATGGGCCAGACAGAAAAACTCCAACTACAAATGGCACCCAACGTGTTGGCAAGAGTTTCCACCTAAAACCTGACAAAAAAAAAAAATTCTAAAACAGAGCTAAAAACAGCTTCCTAGTTGTCTCTCTCAAGTTAGCGGCAGCCTGCTGGTTTGAGCTACTATGGCGGGTTTCTGGCGTGTGCATGTGTCTGACCTACAGTGTGGCAGGAATGAGGAATCTACAAGTGACACTTTACTCTGCTGCTTGGTAGATTTAGCCTTTGCTAGTTAAAAAAAAAAGTTTCTGGGCTATGCACTGCTTTGATAGAACTGCTTCTGATAATTGATGGTACACATGGCTCCAGACCCAGAGCTGGCGGTAAACTGTACCACCCCCATGTTGGGAAGCTGAGGTGGGCAGAGCCAACAGCCACAGCAGTGTTTCAGTCTTACAAAGATGGATATTACACAGAGAATCTGGTTTGTCTTGTCTTTGGGATTTTTAACAGCAGAAAAAGATTTGATTGTAAAAGCTGTTGAGTTAAATAAATATATAAATTTTTATTTATATATTTTTATATTTATATTTTATAATTTATATTTATAATTTATATTTATATTTTATTTATTTGAAGTACCTTGACTTCAAAATTTGGATATAAGGTTATGTTACTTTGAAAAAGAATCTCTGCTTTTGTTTCCACAGAAGGCCAGAGGCTATGGATTTGTTCCAGATTAAGATACATCAGGTTTGATCAGCCAAGACCACCTGAAAGGTCTCTAATGACACCATGGCCCAGATGATCCGACATCCAGAATGGTTTCAAGGCAACTGGCTGAGAGGTTTACCTTTAGACTACTCCATAATCCTAAAATTTTCTTTGTGTCCCCATAAGATAAAGTGCCCCCCTCCAGCAGGAAGTAGTAAGAAAAACTACGCCCAAATTCCCAAAATTATCAACCTGGCTTTGGAGATGGAATTGGCTCACTCCTTCTCTAAACCCAGGCATATTGCTAAAAGAAAAGGTTAAGAGATTCTTGTGTCCCAAAAAAAAGCCCTCTGGTGTGGGACAGAGAAAAAACCAATATTTTTATTTAAATCAAGTTGATTATAAATATGATCTCTTTCTAAAAAAAAGGCATATGATATAGATATAATAGGATGAAAGGGTAGATTAATGAACTTACTTTTAAAGAACAACAACTTGTTTAAAATGTTTTACATTGGTATAGATTTTAGTCTATTGATACAAACTTAAAGTTAATTTTGTTACACTGTATATATATTTCTACTCTCATTTGAGGTATTATATTTATGCAACTCATTTAGATTTTAATGGATAATTAAGAAATACAGATCAATTAGTCTTCTATGACAGTCAAACTTATAGTCATGTTAAGTTTTCTAGGTATACTTAGATATATTTCAGATAGATAGGTAATCTTCAAACACTTCAAAGGTCTACAGAATATGGCATTTAAAATATTTTTAAAATTTAGACTTTCTGGACAGTGAGACATGTCTGCTCCTGGCAGCACCAATTTACTTCAGAGAGGAGGATGGGAATTGAAGAAACTTCATATGGAGTTTATCTTCACCTTGGCAAAAATAGCCATTTGGGCAAGAAACTGTTCTTGCCTGGACTGCTTGATCAACTGGACATGCAGGACCCATAGAAAGGTGACCACTAAACTTTGCTTAAAAAAATGGTCCTTCAGGTTCCTGCTTTGCAGAAGAAACTGCCAGACATTCTACAGGACACTGAAAAAAGTAACCAAGAAACTCTAGCCCTATGGGCTGAAGACAAATGCCCCAACTTTACAAAGGAACATTAGGTGACTGTCCAGGCTGCCAGCTGTCTCTGTCTACCCTACAAGACTCCCGAAAGTTTCTTGTATCCTTCTCCTGGTTGTCAGGTAATATTATAACCTTCTGAGGCCTTTGATGTGGTTGAAGACTAGATAGTTATAATTTCCTCAATTATGATAAAAAATAAGTTGGATATAAAACCTTAGACTCACAAATATAAGATAGATAGGATATCTTCTTTAATATTGTAACTATAATTCTTGCTTGATAATTGTTTTGTTATCTGTAATTTTACTATGTAAAAGTTAACCCTCCTTTTTTAACAAAAAAGAAAAGGGGAAGTGCTGTGGATATCACTCTGTATAAATAAAGTGCTGATTGGCTAGTAGCTAGACAGGAAGGATAGGGTAGGCGGGACAAGGAAGAGGAGAAGGCTGGGTACAGGAAGGCTGGGAAGAGACACTGCCAGCCGCTGCAAGGAGAAGCAACATGTAGAGACACCGATAAGCCACAAGCCATGTGGCAAAGTATAGATTAATAGAAATGGGCTAAATATAAGAGTAAGAGTTAGACAATGGTAGGCCTGAGCTAATGGCCAAGCAGTTTAAATAATATAAGTGTCTGTATGATTATTTTATACGTGGGTTATGGGACCACAGGGGCTTGGTGGCACCTGGAGAGAAGTTCTCCAACTACAATGGTACAGAGAAGAAGGAGACCAGAGTGATGGGGGTCACCAGCCAGATGTAGAGGAAGCAGGAGATGAGCATGCTGTGCTTAAAAAAAAGGTACTGCCACATGTTAGAGTGTGCTAAGAATTATGAGTTAATTTAAGTTTTAAGAGCTAGTTAGTAACAAGCCTAAACTACTGGCCAGGCATTTATAATTAATAATAAGTCTCTGTGTGATTATTTGCGAGCCAGTGGTCCCAATGAAAAACTCTCCCCTCAGTGGCTTTGTTGCAGGAAGTGTGTCCCTGTGGTCGGACTTTGAGGTTTCAAAAGTCCATAACAGGCCCAGCATCTGCTGTCTATTAGCTGTGGATCAGGATGTAAAGCTCTCAGCTACTGCTCCAGTGTCATGCTTGTCTGCTTTCTACCATGATGATCATAGACTAACCATCTAAAACTGTAAGCATGCCCCCAGTTAAATGCCTTCTTTTATAAGAGTTGTCCTGGTCATGGTGTCTCTTCACACCAATAAAATAGTTGGATCCTCTGCAAAAGCAGCTAAAGAATTTAAACACAGAATCATCTTCCAGTCCATGCTTTACCTCTGATGATGATTTTTTTTTTTAAATTAAATTGGCTTATTTTGTTGTTTTGGAGAGAGAGTGTCTCTGTTTGTCGCCCTGGCTATCCTGAAACCCTGAAACTTGCTACATAGACCAGGCTGGCCTCTAATTCACAGAAATCTGCCTGCTTCTGTCTCCTCAGTGCTAGGATTAAGGGTGTATGCCACACCACTCCTGCTTTTTATTGCTTTTAAAATTTTTTCCATACAATGTATTTTGATCATGGTCTTTTTCCTCTCTCAACTCCTCCCAGGTCCTCCCCACCCCCACCACCCCTACACAGCTAACTTCATATCCTTTCTGTATCTCTTAAACACACACAAATACACACACACACACACACACACACACACACACACACACACACACACACAATCAAAACAAACCAAAAGATAAAACAATAAGACAAACCCAGTTCAGAAGCCTGAAACAGTAGCAAGAAATAATTGCTGACTCTTTATCAGCTGAGAGGGGACACATGTAATATTGATTTTATTTGTGCTGTGGAGAATTAGAAAGTCCAATATTGTTAAATAGAAGAGGAAGGCTGGGGGCGGGGAGGCTTGAATTTACACACAGCAACTCTTCCTGTGACCCTCAACCAAAACCCAGACTGCTAGAAGTTCTGTCAATCATTCTGAAATAAAGGAGACAGAAGCCCCAAGTAAAGAAATAGCTTTTCCTTTCCAAAAGGAAATAGGCTGGCAGAAGGCTTTTCTTAGAAACTTTCCAGAGTTTCTCAGCATTAAATGAAGCTTCTCTGGGGCCTTCCATTCTGAGTGGCACTAACAGAGGTCAAAACATATAGTCTGCTCCTACAGGAACCTCTCGGCCTCAGACCACCCCAAATCCTGCAGCTGGGATGCGGAGGGGAGTGGCTGGAAATGGCTCCTGTAATGGCTACTTAGTTCCTGTTAACGTCACATTTTTTGGCAATGGCCATTATGTGCTTTCTTGCTTCTATCTTAAGAGACAGTGAGGTCATCTTTGGTGGCCACAAATGGGGCAGGAAGCAAAGTGAGAACACTCTTTAAAAAGGCGCATTCTTTACCGTGGCCCAAAGCCAACCGAGGGCCTTCAATGTCCTTACTTCTTACTATAGCAGAAATGGTGCTGCAGACAGGATGGACAGACAGACAAGCTCACCAGAGAGATGCTTTTAATGTTGTCATCCAATGGTCCTAAACTGACTAAACTGCTTACAAAATTTGTAAAATTAGACCAACGTACCCTCATGATATTCCAGGATTATCAACACAATGAACATTAAATATCAATTCCACTTTTCATTATAACTTTCCAAAGAGCTTCCCATTTGCATTATTTACTTTTTACTTGCTGTGATAAAATACCATGATACTTAACCTTTTCCCCTTAAAAACAGTGGAAGGAATAAAGAATGTGTCTGGCTCACAGATCCAGAGGGATAGGGTACACCCTGGTTGGGAAGGAACAACATGGCAGCTGGGCAGGAGCTGGCTGATGTGCATTTTCATCCACACACAGGAAGCAGAGAAGGCAAGCAAGGACGAGCATGGGAGGGCTCCAAGCCCTCAAAGCGCCCCCCCAACGCCCTGTGATGTGCTTCCTCCACAAGGTTCAGCCTCCTTAAGGTTCCACAGCCCTCCCCAAAAGAGCCACCTGCTGAGGACCAAGAGTTCAAACACATGAGCCTATGGAGACCATTCCCATTCAAACCCACACAGCATCCTAGCTGCCTCTGTGTGTAGCTTTCACCCCCACCCGAGCTGACAGCCAGTCCCTTCCATCCTAGTAGCTTTTTTAATAGGAAGGTTTGGGCCACTGCTGGGCTCTAAAATGATGGCTTCTGAACTATTAATATGGTAGCAAAATGAAACACAGGCATGTCAGTGTTATGGCCCTACTTCCTCTATTTTTTTTTTTCAGTTTTTCGAGACAGGGTTTCTCTGTAGCTTTGGAGCCTTTCCTGGACTAGCTCTGTAGACCAGGCTTGCCTCAAACTCACAGAGCTCCACCTGCCTCTGCCTCCCGAGTGCTGGGATTATAGGCATGCACCACCACCACCCAGCCTCCTCTAGTTTTTAAGGACTCTCCCTTGTTCCAATATGTACTTTTCCCAGAGAGAAACAGTTGCTTCTTTTCCATTTTTAAGATTTAAATTATTTCTAAAACCTAAAAGTTTCTTAATTATTTTTCTGTAATTATTTTATGTGTATGACTTTTTTTTTTTTTTTTTTTTTTTTTTTTTTTTTTTTTTTTTTTTTTTGTCTGCATGTGTGACTGTGCACCACATGCATGCCTGGTACCTGTGGAGGTCAGAAGAAGACATTGGATCCACTGGAACTGGAGGTACAGATTATTGTGAGCCACCATGTGGGTGCTGGGAATTGAACCCTGGTCCTCTGCAAGGATGACTAGTACTCTTAACCATTGAGCCTTCTCTCCAGGCCCAAAGACTTATTTTATATTTAAACATGTGTTGTCTAGGTGCTTGTGTGTGGATTTATGCACATGAGCTCAGGTACCCACGTAGTCTAGAGGTATTAGATCTCTGGAGTTGGAGTTACAGGCAGATGTGAGTGGCCTGATGTAGGTGCTGGGAATTGAACTTGGGTCCTCTGCAAGAGTAGTATGTACTCTTAACCACTGAGTTGCTGTCCACAGCTGCCTTTTTTGATTATCATGTTGACCACATTTCACAGAAAATGGTTTGATACCTTGCCTAATTAATTTTTTTTGTTGTTTTTGAAACAGAATCTCACAATGTAGTTCTGGTGTCACTACAGAGACAAGACTAGTCTTGAACTTGTAGAGATCCACCTGCCTCTGCCTCTCATGTGCTGGGCCTAGCTGTAACATGACAACCTTTTTATAGGCTACCTCTCACTCTTTCAGCTGCTCCTTGTGGCGGTGGCCTCTGTGAATTGAAGGGATTTGCTCCCCACCCCTCCCACCTCTGTGTGGAGGCGTGGGCCATACTTGGGTCTGTGCATGTGTCTAAGAGAATTCTAGATGGAGGCACTGGGGGCTAGAACTGACTCAGCTGTTTGCACCCTCTGCACTTGGGATGCTGGCTTCTGGGGCACCTCAGTGCCGCTGTGTGAGTTGGGGTGAGCCATTTGGAGAGCCACATGACAACACGACAACATGGAATGTACAAGAAGCGGCTGGCAGTTATGTCTCCTTAAAGGGCTAGAGAAGCCTTTCCTAAGGTCTCAAGGAGAGTGTGCTACTGCTGCTTTGGAACAACAAAAGAATCCAAACAGCCTAAATGTCCTTTGATAGGATAATTGCTCAGTGTTAATAGGGCACCAGTGTGAGCCACCAGACCTTTACTTATGGCATGTTATGTCCTTCCTGAGTGTGATGTGGTATTTCAACATGCACACAAGAACTGGACGGAAGGAGAGCAGAGAATGGCAGCAAAGGAGAATGACCATCACTTGCGATGAGACCAAGAATCAGAACATGGAGAGAAGCAGAAGATTCCTCTGTGATATTTTTCTTTTATTTTTAGATGACATTGTATGATGCACACATCTTCATTAAATTATTCCATTTATCTTTTCATATGCTTGAAAATATTTTATTTCTAATAATCATTTAGAAATAAAACCACAAGATGTTGGCCATCACATATCGGTCATTTATAAAAGTGGAGATTTAAAAATCTTTTTGAAAACATTCACTTATTTATTTTGTGTTGGGTGCATGCCATGTAGTGCCTATGGAGGTCACGGGACAGGGGAGTGGCTCTTTCACGGAGCCATCTTTCCAGTCCTAAAAAACAGATATCTTTTAGAACTAGAAACAAGAAACTATATTTCTCTGAGAAACTCTTGTGTTCCTTACTCATTAAGGAGGTTGTCTCCTTTTCCCTCTGCTTGCCAGGAAGCTCAGAAGCAAATCTGGAGCATAGCTATTAATCACCTTTTCAACTTCTGGTGATTTGGAATCCACTAAGAGATAAGGCCCTGGGGCAGGGCTGGAGGGCACTTCTAAGAAGGACCAGCTGAGGGGAGAAGATCCTGTCCCAGAATAGGGACTGGGTTCCAACTGGTGGCTCAGAAATGGAGTTCCAAAGAAAAGGCCATGTTGCCTGCATGCCTTTGGCTTCTCAGGAAGCACATCTATGCCCTGTGGCTGCTGATGCCATTCTTTGCTGATACCAGACTCCAATTTCTCTGGCCTTCCAAGGTGGTCTGAAGACCATCAGCTCTGCAGGAGTATTCCAAGACTTTAGCACCAGATTAGGTCTGTGGAGACATGCAGCCTGGAGGACTAGTGGCTTCTCATCCTCTTCATGTTGGACTACTCAGTTCTTATCATGTAAGCCATCCTGGATCTGCTGTTCTCTCTGTTTCTCTGTCTTTCTGTCTCTGTCTCTGTCTCTGTCTCTCTGTCTGTCTGTCTGTCTGTCTCTCTCTCTCTCTCTCTCTCTCACACTCACACACACACACACACACACACACACACACACACACACACACGTTTCTCTAGAGAACCCTACCTAATATAAATAGGATGCTGCTTTGTCTGGCTTTCCTTGAATTGGACTTTCTATCATGAAGTGTCCACGTTTATTCTATTTTTTTTTTTTTGTGGTATCATAAGCTGTCTCATGTTGTTTGTAGATAAATACCTCTAAGTGAACACCTGAAGCTCCTTTTTTTTTTTTAATGTTCTATTTTCTCTCTGTTTACATAAACCCAGAATGCTCAGAGCCAAGTGGATGTCCATCTTCTCTCCTTTTGTGAACCTGTGTCTAGCATCACATTTGTGTTGATCAAATTAATTCATAAACCCAAGGGCTCCTGCTGGAACAGATTCTAATTTGTGCACATTTTAGAGGTGTCCACTTAGTCTTATTATAATGGTAACTTTGGAAAATCTTGCTGAATGTCATTTTGGATGACTTCCCTAAGGTTATTTTTCTGTGAGTAAAATCACATGGGTCAAAGGATGTTGGCATCTAATGGTTGTTGGAATGTCTTTCTAATACCTCTCCAAAAAGGCTTTTAGGCAGTATTTGTGTCTACAGGCAGTGTAAGGATCACCTTACCCTAGCATTACCAGTGTTCCAGAAGTATTTTCTGTTGTTCTGTTTGTTCTGTCTTGCTATTTAATAGATGTAAAATTATAGCTTGATGGGGAGTTAATACTTGTGTTAGCTTTTTGTGGTGGACTCACTGGTTCTTTTGGATAACTCAACATTTCCAGCTTCATCATTGATGTTCCTTATTCAATTTAACCCAGCCCTCACCCCAACCCCCATCCTCCAACCCCCAGCACAATTTGCTTTTGGAATCTACTGGGCCTTGCAATGTTATTTGGACTTTGGACCTCCAAAACTGAAAACTTAAAAAAAAAAAAAAGAAAAAAGCTTTTCTCTGTATAAGTTAATTGCTTTGTGCATTTCTTTGTAGTAATAAAGCTTAATAAAACAGGAGCTTGTTTTGAAGCAGATGTGGACATTATCTACAGAGAAGTAGAATAATCATCTAAAGAAAACAGTACTGATTCAGGTGGGCTCCAAAGTACAAGAATTCTCAACCCTGATGTTTCCAATACATTCTGTAGCTCGAATACCTGGCTCTTTCAATGTCTAACCACCGTGTTAATTTTATAGGTCACAGTGCTGTTCCTGAGCTCCTGTGGAGAGTCCCTCAGGTCCTGTATGCAAATGTCTTGGGAGGAAATTTTTACCCAGTCTACATAGTCACTTCTATTCCCTATTTTCTATTTGAGGCAAGAAGTTCAATGAGGCAAAATGTCTTACCTAAGACCTGTCTCCCCTCAAACAATAGCATGCAAAGTCCAAGCTAGGTTGAGAATTTAATTCTCATCTCAAATCCTGTGCCATTGCCATTATTTCTGGGAAGAGGATCTGGATATATCCAGAACAGAGTCAGAATACTACATAGTAGAGCAACAATCATTACAAGTGACTCCAATCACAAAGCTTCATTTTTCCACAGGACCTTCAGCCTCCCCAAACAAAGATTCTTTCCATAATGTTATTGCTACCATTAAATGTGCTGTAGAGTAATGAGTCATTTTACTGAATAGGGATTCTAAATAAAGGAATTGTACTACCTGAGTTTACTTCACTCTTAAATTATGTGATTGGTGTTACTCAGTCTCTGTAGTTCAATGGTAACATTTCTTATTCACCCAGATCATTGGGAAGTAATACATTGGGAAGAGCAGAACCATGAATACTGTGATAGATACAATTCAATATCACATTACATTCAAAGAAGAACTAGGTCTAGGGATGTTGAACAAGATGAACCTCTGCTTCCAAATTCTTATTGTAGATTGGCCTTTTCTTATTCAAGACAATATACGACTATCAGAACAGTAGAGTGGTTTTTTTGGTTTTTTGTTTGTTTTTTGTCTCCTCCGCCTCCCCCCACCCCCCGAGCTGGGGACTGAACTCAGGGCCTTGCACTTGCTAGGCAAGCACTCTACCACTGAGCTAAATCCCCAACCCAGTAGAGTGGTTTTGCTTAGGGTTTTGGACTGCTATGAGAAACTCTTCAAAAAACTATTTGTGTGTGTGTGTGTGTGTGTGTGTGTGTGTGTGTGTACAGGCATCTGTTTCCATGGCCCATTTGTTGAGGTCAAAAAACAGCCTCAAGGGTCAGTTCATGTCTTTCACCTTGTGTAAGACTGGATCTCTTGCTCTCCACTCTGTGTTGATATGCCTGACTTAAAAATTTATGGGAGTTCTGTCTCTGCCTCCCACCTTAACAGGAACAATGGGGTTATAGGCATGCACTGTCATGCCCAGCTTTACATGTGTTGTGGGGATTCAAACTCAGGACTTCACACACATGCACAGTAAATGCTTTACCCACCGAGCTACCTGACCAGCTCAAAGGGAATCTTTTTAATGTAAGTAATAAATACAGTCTTAGTGTAACCATGTTGAGATGAGGATGATGACTCATGAGCTCAGTTGCTTCCTGACTCAAATCTCTTGGGAAAGAATATGGTTTCAAGGAAATGCAGGTTTTTATTCAAAACTTGTCACTTGTTTTAGCTACTTTCATCCCTTCTCCCTCCAAAACAAAAAAACAAAAAGAAGTCTAACAATAGTGCTATGGGGAGTCATATAGCATGCTTCAGAATGACTGCGGAGGGCTGGAGGGATGGCTCAGTGGTTAAGACCATTGGTTGTTCTCCTAGGGTAGGGCCCAGGATCAGTTCCCAGCACCCACATGGTAGCTCACAACTATCTGTAACTCAAGTTCCAGGGGCTATGATACCCTCTTCTGGTCTTGTGAGTATAAGGTATGCAGTACATAGAAATACATGCAGGCAAAACATTCATATACATTAAAAAGACAATTATCATCCTAGAAGCCTTTATCACCTCAATTATTCCACAGTGGAGCCTCTTTGTTGTGTACGTCCATAAAAGAAACATTACAAAAGTTATTTCTGAAAAGAATGGCTGTAGATGAAAGGCTTTAAAAGGAAGAATTGGGGGCTTATTGTAAGAGATTTCCATTGCTCATCCTATGATTCAGTCTTAACCCACATACTGTTCAGAACCAGAAGTGTATTTTAAAGATTAGCTTGTCATAACACAAGTGGAGTGGGCATCTTAGAGCATCAAAATTCATTCCAACTGAGACTCCTGAGAAGATGGGCTGAGTAATGAAATGTGCAGAGAACATTCTCTTCAGATGCTAATTCCCCAACAGCACCAAGAGAAGGAAAAACAGATCGCTGAGTAATTACATCTGTTCTTTCGTTTCCTGAACAGGAGATTGTTTGAAGGGCTCCTGGTAAATGGACAGCTCTCTCCTTGTCCTTTTCATTTACTTACCACCTTTCTCAGCTTCCTCTATATCCAGGATAAAAATAAAAATAGGTAACTGTGTCAATCAGGTCAGTCACAAGTAATTTAAAAAAAAAGGGGGTCAATGAAAACTCAGCTCAGACCAGATGACTAAATGATTAAGACTTATGTAACCAGAATTTTCAAGAGAAAAATAGACTCAGTTTGTGTCTTAGTTAGGGTTCTGTTGCTGTGAAGAGACACTGTGACCCTGTCAACTCTCATAAAGGAAGACATTTAATTGGGGCTGGCTTACAGTTCAGAGGTTTAGTCCATTGTCACGATGGCAAGAAACATGGTGCTGGAGAAGGAGCTGAGAGTTCTGCATCTGGACTGGCCAAGCAGCAGGAAGAAGAGAGACACACTGGGCCCGGCTTGAACATCTGAAACCTCAGAGCCCACCCCCAGTGACACACTTCCTCCAACAAGGTCACGCCTACTCCACCATGGCTACACTCCTAAAATAGTACCATTCCTTATGAGCCTATGGGGGCGGGGGAGAAAGATCCTTGCTACCAACATGTAACAGGATTTCAGTTTCCATTTCCTTTGCTCCGAAAATCTAACTCCTCCATCATCTGAAGCAAGTGTGAGAGAGTATAAGTGACTAAAAACCTGATAGTGTTTACTTTTGTTTGCAGTCTGGGGGCTTTCGGGAGTGGCCTAATAGACACATGGAAACACATTTCTTAGATTTGAAAGAATTACATTATTTTAAGGAATATCAGAGCTCAAATCTAAATCAGACACTTGGAAGAGATGAATTAAGAGAGACTATTATTTTACTCCTAAGTAAGTTACAAGGAGTTGACATTCCGGAGTTTGGAAGTTGAAAACACATTGATGAATTTTGGTATTCGTTTAGCACCTAGCTCAGGTTTTCCACACAAAGCAGAAGTGAGCTCATGGTTCGGTTTCACATCTGTTGAATCCCCACTGGTTTAAATGTTTGGGAGCAGGGCTGAACTCACAGTGAAGGTGGTAAGGCATCTCTCTCATTTGGAAACCGAGTACAAATCCTCTCAGGCCACAATTTTTAATTAATTTTCAACACAGCTCCCAAGATTGTCTTGTTCTATGCATGCAGATGTCAAGTCCTGTCTCCCAGAGTAAAGGGTGAACTTGGCAGGGGCTGGCAGATGGAGCTGAAGATACTTTTAAAATTGAGCTGAGCAAGGCCCAATCACTGGGATAACACAGGATGGGATTGGAGTGATGACAGCCTTTAGCAACTGACTCACACTGTGAGTCATGGTGCTGAACTGTGCACTTTCCTCATCCCTAGAAATCTGCACTAAAAAATCCTCTTAGTGCTTGCCCAATGCAAATGGAAATGTCTGGCAGACTGACTCTACACCTAGTTTATATGCTAGATGGAGACTCTGCTGCACCGGAGGAGTGTGCCAGCATCCTGAGGCAGCAAAATAATGAGACAAGCAGAGACCGACTCTCAGTAGTCTTCTCCATTCTTTAGTCCATATTTACCCCTATCTCTCAAAGGCCAGGCATTTTCTGCTCTGCCCCATTCCAATCACATTTTAGGATCCTGATAGGATGTAGCGGCTCTGCCATTGGGTGATACCATGTGCTTTAAAATGCTCTTGACTTCCTCGCTCCCTTCTGTACGCCAAGCCAGTCAATTCTCTAAATATTTCCCCATTGAGCCTTGATAGGTGGCAGATATTATTTATATAAAGATGGGATAAAAATGGCTTTGAATCCTTCGAAGTGCCTGATGGATCTCGGCACTCAGGACCTTGGTAGCTGCTATTTGGAAAGGCATCAGAGCAGTAGAAAGTGCTAGCTTGGAATTATATTTTGTTCTCTGTTTATTTTATTTATTTATTTTTTCATTTGCTTCTTTTGAAATATAACCCCTGAAGAAGTAAGAAGTAATGCATTCCTTTCTATGTATATGACTATCTGTTAGGGTTTTCCAAATACTTTATTTTTGTTTCATGTATATGGATGGATGTTTTACCTTCATGTATATATGTGCACTGTGTGGTTGCATTACATGCAGAACCCAGAAGAGAGTGTCAGATCCCCCTGCAACTGGAATTGGAGATGGTTGTGAGCTACCATATAGATGCTGGGAACCAAACCCAGGTCCTCTGGAGGAGCAGTTAATGCCCTTAAGCCACTGAATCTCTCCAGCCACTGTTTGTTTTGTTGTTGTGGTTGTTGTTGTTGTTATTTGTTTGTTTGTTTGTTTTTATGTTGAGTAGCCATCTCTCTGCTTTCCCAGTCATTCTCAGCACAGACATCCATCCTCACATAGAATGTGCTTTGTTTGGTGGTAACCTGAACCCTGCTTGGTCCATAGCAAGTCATCTGTGGGACATTGGCTGCAACTAGAAAAAAGGGAAGATTTCTTGACTTGGAACAGAAATGGGACAATCCTGGATTTTCATGATGTAGGGAGAGCTGCAGGCCTAAGACATGACTATTTAGCAACACCAGAAGAAGGGTGAGGAGCATGTCTCCTTCAGGATTGTCCACCAGGCACACAAATGATCCATATTTATTTCTGACTAGGTCAAGATCTCAAACTTGAATATGTAAGGCTTGCTACCAGATTCACTCATTTTTGTTTTGTTTTTTTTTTGTTTTTTTTTTTTTTTTTTTTCGAGACAGGGTTTTCTCTGCGCCTTTCCTGGATCTCACTCTGTAGACCAGGCTGGCCTTGAATTCACAAAGATCTGCCTGCCTCTGCCTCCTGAGTGCTGGGATTAAAGGCATGCGCCACCACCGCCTAGCCAGATTCACTCTTAAAATGTACCATAAATGTCTAAAGCAACCATTTATGGATATTGATTGATAAACGATGGTGTTTGTTATCTCATCAGTTGTGATCAATTGGAGTCAGTGACTTAATCCCTTGTGAAACTGTTAAAGATTTCTGTAAAGTATCCCATTCCTCCCCCATGTGATGCTTTCTGTCCTGTTCAATTAAAAAAGAGACACAGAGAGAAGCAGACGTACACACAGAAACACATAATCACACAGAAACAGACACACACAGGGGCAGACATACACACAGACACACACACTCACACACAAACAGACAGACACACACGGGGACAAACAGCTTCACAAAACAGCCTCCAGGCAGGCACAGATTCGGACTCATACAATAGACAGGATGGAAAATACAGGGCAGATGAAGCAAATAATTCTAATCTGGTCTCACATTTTGTTAAACAGCTCTGAGGGGAAGTGATTTTTATTTCTCTCTTTAATGCGACACCGATGCATTATTGGTGACATGGAGTCAATCACTAATGCATAATCTACATAGCCAGATAGTAAATATTTCAGAATATGTGGGCTGGAGTGTCTGCTACAATTACCCAGCTATATCACTGTAGGGAGGAGCTCCCTCAACAATATTTAGACCAACACCCAAGGCTATGTTCCAGCAAAATGCCAAAATTTGAAGTTCATATAGTTCTCTTATATCTTATAATATTCTTCTTTTTTTTTCTCCTCACTACTGAAATGTATGAACTGGCACAGAAGTAAAAGCCTTGTTCATTCGCTCTTGTTCCTTGGGCAGAGGTGGCTGCAAGTATCCTACCATGCCTTCTGGAGAGAACAGATTCTATTTGTAAAGGTTTAAAGCTGAAGGAGCAATCTCTAAATCAGTCATTTTCCAGCTCCCTTCCCCTTTGGTGTGTTTGAGTCTTGTTCATGGATACTGTCTGTTCAATCAATCGGATCGATAGCAGAATGAATTTGGTTTGCATAGTAAATGACCTACCATTAGGTTTTATATGGTTGTTACATCATGTTTTCTCCCAAGGGGCTTTTTAAACTATAGTGAACTGATGAGACCCATGAGTTAGAGAATTGATTAATACAGCAAATGAAAAGTAAAGAGTCGCTATTACAGGCTACATCAAACAGAACTTATCCACTGGGGAGGGAGAACTGTGATTGACAGCCATGATCTGAGTAGCAAAGACCGTGTCTAAAGAGGAAGATCAAAGATGGCAGAATCTCAAAATACCACTTACCAGACATGTTGATGTCAAATCTTCTTCGTCATTGTTGGAACATTCTCTTGTGTTAATGGCTAAGTGCCAGGGGCTGTTTACTCCTGTCCATGTGTCTAGAAACCCATACATCTGTCATTATCCATTTTATTTACCTATGGCTATCTTTGGATAGAATCGGATGTAGACATAGATACCTATGGAAACACATAAATAATGGTAGATAGATATCCTAGCTATGTGTTAGCATTTACTTGTTCTCTCTCTGCTTAGAAACCGATATAGAAGCTATATAATGGGAAATCATATGAATTTTTAGATGAGTATTTCATCCTTAGTAAAGGAAGCTATGAGCATTGAGTTTCCTCACGAACTAGTACAGGGACAAAAAATGTATACTAAATATTTTAGATAATGTTCTAGTGGGTAATTCTGAAGTCAACCATAAACCAAGTGACTATATCACATTAGTTCCTCTTTTAGATAGCTCTTGGGACAGTGATTTAATAACATTAAACTAGACTTTTAAACTTATTCTCTTTGAGTATTTCATATATGCATATAATATATTTTGATCATATTCATCACATCTTCCCCTAATTCTGCCCAGAACACAGGACACCCTACCTTGACCTTGTTCATCTACTAACTTCATGTTCTCTCTCTCTCTCTCCCTCTCTCCCTAGTGCTAACTGTATGCACATGGATAGAGAACCATCCAAAATGATTAAAGCCCTCATAATTATAAAGTATTATTCACAAACAATAATTGCTTGTAGATTACCAAATTGGTCTAACTGAACATAATCAAAAGACACTTAAAAGAAATGATGCATAAATAGTCTTCAAGTTCTAACCCTGCAACCTCCCTTCCCTGGAGCTGTGTTCTTTAGCAGAAATCTGTCTTTACAATGACCTTCTGTGAAACATGAGGAGCCCAGGTGCCCAGAAGTTGGAATGAGAAGCATTTCCATTAAAAAAGTAAATTCACTTGATCTTCCTGCCGTGCTTGGAATTTTCTGAGGTGGAGGCTTTCTGTCACCTCGTCCAGTTTAATCCCCATCAAGCGGAGCGAGAGCACAATCCTCTATTTTCTTTTGCTGCTGAGGCTGACTACTGGCGATTTCTTTCATTTTCCTTCTGATTTGATTTGTTGGGCTGCAGCGGATGTTTTTCAGATGGTTAGATCAGCCTGCAAGCCTAGATTCCTCTAGAGAAAAGGAGCCGACGCCAGGCAGCTGATCGGGGCCATCTGTATTAAGCTGTAGAGTCTCCAGGTGAAGACGGCTCAAAGTTGAAGAGGCACTTAGACAACTAATAAAAAGAGCCATGCCCTTTCTTAGCAAACAGGAGAAAAACAGCAATCACAGGATGACATCGTCTCTGTCTGCTTCTGTCATTTCTAGACTGAGGTGCCAACATTGCTTTACCAAGGAAAGTTGCTTAGCAGTCTTGCCAGCTCTCCACTACTTATCTCTCCACTTTTCTGCTCTACTCATCCCTGACCTCGTTGCTTCCCTCAAAGTTGGAAAACTCAGAAATACTCAAGGACTAAAGACACTTAGAGGTCACATATCCAACACAATGTGTAGTCAGAAAGTTTCTCTGGTCCTTCCTGGCCTCACGGTCCTACAGACACTTATAAAATAATCACTCAGAGGCTTATATTAATTACAAACTGTATGGCCAATGGCTTAAGTTTCTTGCTAGCTAGCTCTATCATCTTAAATCAACCCATTTCTATTAATCTATGTTTTGCCATGTGTTCCATGGCTTTACCGGTCTGCTGGCATGTTGCTACTTGGGTGGCAGGCTGGCATCTCCCCATACTCTGCCTTTCTCTTTCCTGTCTCTCTCCTTGGATTTCCCACCTGCCTCTAAGCTGCTTTGCCATAGGTCAAAGCAGCTTACTTATTAACCAATGGGAACAACATATATTCACAGCATACAGGAAGACACTGCACAGCAACAATGCGCATGGTCTCTCCACAGATACCTCAAACTCACCTTCCCAACCCATGTCACCCACCAAGACTGGCCAGACATAACTAAAGAAGCCTCTCAGAAAAATTTCGTAGCTTCTGATTTATGCCTCATCTCAAACCATTTCGTCCCATTTAATAGGCTGGAATTATATTCATCCTTCTAATATAGTTACCTTGCTCAGGAAACATAGCCAGACCTTTAGACAAGTTTCTCACATTGCCTGCTCCCTACCCTGAGCTGTACTGGGTATTGCATGTAGGGCCATGCACAAGCTAGGCAAAACCTCTATTTCTGAGCTGTTCATATAGCCCCACCTCCTTCAGCTTATTTCACGCCTTGAGGCAAGGTCTTGCCAAGCTATCTAGGCAGGTCTTGAACTTGCTTTGTAGCTCAGGCATGCCTTCAACTTTTGATCCTTTTGCCTTGCCTGCTGAGCAGCTGGGACACCATACCTAGCCCATGGAAATTTTCTAAGTTCCTGTTAGCATGTGTGGTGAATTGAACCTATGTCTGTATGTCATACATATCATCTCCCTACTAGATGGATAAAGCTATCTAAGAACGACTACATGGCTTCTCTCTTTTAGCACATGAAATCAGCACATGGTGTGTCTTCTATGTTGAGAATAAGCCAGCGGTCTTTTCTTTATCTCCTCCATTTCTTCTCAATGTTCATATCTGGGCCGCCTTGTTCATCTTTTAGTGCTATGAAATTTTTCTCCTCTATTTCCACCTTTTCTTTCCATTTCTTCCTCATCCTTCCCACCACCCCATGCTGGGGTGGGATTTCAATCCTCATACCTGCTAGGCAAACACTCTCCCACTGAGCACTTCTATGTAGTGGGAAACTAAGACCAACTGCATAAGTTTTCAGTTGTTTCTCATAGGCACACCCAGCAAACCCCTCTAAGAGAGACAAAGATGTCAAGTTTTCGAAGGATTTCAACGTTAGTTTTGATTCCATTTTTTTCTCTACTTCTCAATTTTTATGTCTCCTCATGTCTTATATCAAATGTGTATTCCTAATTAGTTTAAATATTGATTTGTTTGTTTTATTTTATAATGCACATAATAATTTGAATATAATAATATGTTTCTAGTTAAAATACTGGAAGGGGTCTGGCATTTCTTTGCTATTTTTTTTTAACATTCTGATCAATGCCAATCAGCTTTTTATTAATGAGAGCAGCACATTTTCACAATGCACAGGATTATTCCAAAGCATATATATTATTCATATATATATAATGACATAAATATCTTATGTATATACATTAAACTCATAGCTAATACTCATAGTATTAGCATACTCATAGTATTTCCATAAAGAAAAAAAAAGGATCAATTTCAATGTGTGTAAGGTAATCTCTATATTTCCTATTGTCAAGAAAAGTAAAAATGTTCCTCCCTTACACAAACATGTGCACATCCTGAAGGAAGAAATCCAAGATTTGAAAAGAAAGAGACCTGCGGGAGAGGCATATAACATGTTGGTTACCAAATGTGGTTTGAGTCCTCCATAGGGCTCATTTGGTTGAACACCTGTTCTCCACTTGGTGGTGCTGTTTGGGGAGGTTATGGAACCTTTAAGAGGTGGAGCCTTACTAGAGGAAGTATGTCACTGAGGGTGTGCTTTGAGTTTTATAGCCTGTTCCCACTTCCTGTTCTCTCTCTTCCTCCCTTCCCCTCCTCTTTCTGGCTTTCTCTCTCTGCTTCCTGTGCACAGATTACATTGATCTTTTTTCTTCTTGGCTGCCGGGCAGGCCTCAGGCTTCTGCTGGCACCCTGTCCTGCCATGATGGATTCTCTCCCCTGGAACTGTAAGCTAAAATAAACCCTTTCTTCTGTAAGTAGCATTTGTTCAGGTTTGTTTTTGTTTTGTTTTGTTTTGTTTTGTTTTTTAATGACAGCAACAGAAAAGGAACGGATATACCAAAGAGATCCTTGGAAGAGCCAAATTAGAGGAGTCTGCTGCAAACACTCAAAACCCTGGCTGACCTCACTTTTTTCTTCACATAAGACACAGAGCCCGGAGCTAAGAGTTCCACAGCAGATGCGAGTTCTACGCCGTCCTTTCATGTCAACAAAACTGCTGACCAACCTTGTAGGTGTTCCTCTTTGTTCCTCCCACAACCGATGGCTGTTTTAGAGGCACAGATGTTTCCAGTAATAGTATTCAGGGATCTGTCTCCACAGGAAATAAAGCGGTGAGACAAGTTACCTTAAAGTTTGGGTAAAAGCAGAATTGAGATTGATGCATTTCTGTGTGATATATAACTCACGGTTCCTAATTTGCATGTCCGTTGTCTTGCAGTCTCACATAAGTGGGACATGCAGTATTTTCTTTTGCTTCACAGATGTACTTGCCCTTCCTAAACCCTGGCTGAGTTCCCACACAACAGAGCCCCAGTGTTCCTAATCCTATGCTCCTTCCCTCAGCAGACTATGGGGGCCCTCAAAAACTAGTTTCAGGGGTAGGAGAGAGGGCTCAGTGGTCCTCTTGCAGAGGACCCAAGTTCAATTATGAGTATCCAGGTCATGCAACCCACAGCTGTCTGTAATTCCAGCTCAAGGGGAATCCAGTGCCCGCCCTCTTCTGGTCTTTGTGGGTATTGCACTCATGTGCACATGCAAGCGCACGCACACACACACACAAACACACACACACACACACACACACACTTAAATACACATAAATAATAATCTTAAAAAATATTTTTAGTGCCTCCAACTAGTAATACACTCATATTTATCTTTAATAGAAGACACTATGCTTGTGACTTCTCCCCAAGACTCTTAAGATGACCGTGAGGGTAGTAAA